>NW_020291499.1:152712-296859 GCF_003184765.1 Aspergillus aculeatinus CBS 121060
GGGGGGCTTTCTTTGAGTTGGGATAAGGGTGCTGGGGCTGGATCTGGGGCTGGGCTATGTTGTCTGGTGAGGGTATGGGGTTTATCTCGACTGGCTGGGGGCGCTTGAGCTTAGCGTGGGGAAGGAGTTGTTAGAGGTTTTCTTTTGTGAGGAGTTTTACTGGGTGTTGTTGTGGGAGGGGTGGTTTGTTATATGGGAATTGTTCGGGGTTTCTGTGATACAGCCTTCTGAAGGTGCTAGGTGCTAGGTGCTAGGAATGGAAATGGAAACGTGATTTCTGCAGAGAGAATCAAATTCGTGGATTGGTTGTATAGTATCAGGCCATGCTGTTGGTGCTAAATACAAGATGATGAGACTTGAGTGTAGGTAAGATTATAGTCAATCGGCCAGCGAGGATAGTCCGCATTCACGAGGTGTTTATCTTGCTAATGGCAAGGAAGGTATTAAGTGTCGGAAGTCTTTGTGAGATAGTAGTTGCAGCCAGCTGCTCGTGAGGAAGACGGAGCGTCCAAACCGCTGCGATAGCGGGAAGAGGATCAGGTCAAGGCGAACGAAGTAGAGCCGTAGGTCGAATGTCAACCCGCGAGGAGAAGCAGCCTAGACAAGCCCGTCAGTCCCGTTTACAAGCTGCAAGAATAGATCGGAGCCCCCATACCTTCCACACAGATGCCACAGCAAGTTTAGAACCAGGAAGACCAACCCAGTCACAAACACTAGTTACAAGCGAGTATTAGTCTCTGTAACCGCTCTCCTCTCTGAGATCTGCGACACTCACCTTCATACCCCCAAGACCGCGCTCTCTGCAACCGTCCCCGCTTCTTCAGCCATGTCGGAACCAGATCCTTCTGACAGGTCTCCCCGTCGATGACGAAGCAGCCCCCGGGGGACCGCAGGCACTCGAGGTGCCGGCGTCTGCGCTCCATGATCCGGCGCACCCGCGCATTGCAGAACGACTCGTCCGTGCGGAACGAGCACTTCTCCATCGGACACTCCAGCTTGCGCTCAAAGCGCTCCACCAGCCAGTCGACCTTGAGGTGGACACCTGTGTAGACCAGCGGGTAGAAGTGGCGGCAGCTGTGCTTCAGGGCCAGCGCGTCCGGGTACGGGAGGTAGGTTGCGATGTGGAGGTGGAGCTCGGTGGGGAGGTCCATGAGGGTGTATGATTTATCAGGCTGGGGGTCTGGGCTGTGCGATTCTGTGGCCATGATGGATTGCTTTTCCTGGTGGATGTTGGCACAGAGTATGATGCTGGGATTCTGAAGAGTACAGTACACAATCGCTATCTGCTCAGGTGGGTAGTTGATGGGTTGGGGAATGGTAGTTGCGTGTCACGTTTGTGGGATCAAGCCGTGCTGCTACCATGTACGAATGCCAGTTATCTCTTATGGGTGGCTTGTGGTCATGTTTGCTGCCTGGAAGTGGGAACACGAAGGAATGACCTGTACGGTGTCGCTGATACGAGCGAAGGGTAGGCAACAGGGGTAAACGGTACGGAGTAGGATGTCTCAACTATTTTGAGCAACGGGGGACACGAAAGGTGTCTTAAGCGGCTTCTTAGGCACGGAAGAGCAAGTAAGTTAACGCAAAACGAGCGATCTTGAAGACTTGCTTAGCTCCCCAGCATGGCACGTCAGTGAGTAGACATGAAGGTGGTCAAACATGAAATGCAAGCAAGCATCAGGCTACTATCTCGCGGGCTCCCCGCGCCTCCTATCGATAGCGAAGGTGGAGAGGCTAATCGATAAGTGAGGCTGAGCTTGAGTCCTGAGCAGTGAGGCTACAACAAGCAAACAGACCAAACAGACCAAACAAGCTTCGCCCCCCACTTAAGACCTCTTGTCCACCGCCTACCACTCTCGATTTGCTATGGGTAACTTATCCATTTGCCTCAGCAACTATCTGCCTCTTACGATAACTACAACTCACGACTTACTCTCTCCACAAACCCCAGCAACTCAACCCCGCCTCACAAACCAACTACACACAACCCACACCACCTAAAACCCCCAACTACACGCCTCAACCCTCTCAAAACCACATAGCCTCCAACAGAAAATGAGCAACAAAGACTCCGCCTACGGCGGCGCGCCCGCCTCGGACACAGCCTTCCGCAAGACCTGGGACCGGGACGAGTACGCGAAGAAGGCGGCGGCGGAGGAGACGCGGCGCAAGGAGGAGGCCAAGGCGCGGTACGAGGCGAAGCTGCTGGGCAAGAAATGGCACGCGCCGGTGGACTACAGCACGCTGGAGGCGACGACGTCGCGCACGCAGCGGCTGGACGTGGCCTCGATGGTCGGCAAGACGACGATGGTGGCGGCGGGGGCGGCGGTCGGGAAGCGCGGCCGCGGCGCGGGCTTCTACTGCGCCGACTGCGACCTCACCTTCAAGGATAACCTGCAGCTCGTCGAGCATCTGAACAGCAAGCAGCATCTGCTGGCGACGGGCCAGAGCGGGGAGGTCGCCGTCGCGACGGTGGAGGATGTGCGGCTGCGGCTGCGCATGCTGGCGCACCGGAGGCGGGAGCGCGAGGAGGAGGAGCGGCGCGCCTGGCAGCTGGATCTCGGGGAGCGGCTGAAGGAGCGCGAGGAGCTGAATGCCAAGGAGCGCGAGGAGAAGCGGAGGAAGCGGAACGAGAAGCGGCGCAAGGGGGGCGAGAATGGCGTCAAACAGGAGGAGGAGAGCTGGGAGGGTCGATTGGGGATCATTGCATAAACGGACTACGGAAAAGCACACAAGCGCGGGGAGGATGTCTGGTTCCTTGTTGGCCTTGTTGGCAAGGATAGGAGGATAGATTCGGCGTCTCATGCTGCTCAAAAGCTCAAGTATACCCACGGCGTTTCGGTTCTCAGGTTCTTACGGCTCTGTATCTTTCTATCAAATTGATTTCCTTTATCCAGGCGCATGTATAAAATCATTGACAATATCCATATCAGAAAACAACTCAAGCATAATCATGTACCGACCGCATTCCTATTTGCCAATATTGCTGAGAGATTATCCCAGAAGCAGAAAGAAAATAAAACCGATTATCCAATGCCCTTCGCCCGACCCAAAGACTCCTAACCGATGATGCCCATGAGCCCTCAATCCATACACTCGATACCTTCCAATACGCGCATCGCCCGAGCGCCTTCCTTCTCGAATTGGCTAACCAAGCGCTCGCATTCGCGTTTGAGTCTCTCCTCGCCATTCTTTGCATTCCACCTGATCCATTCTTCAACAGTCATCCTTTTCTCCTGGCTACTCAATTCGCCCTTGGTGCTGCTCAGGATATCGGAGAAATCGATGTTCTCCTTGTCGCTCGTGCCCGCCAGAATGATAGAATCGATATCCACTGGGGTCCAGGGGTGCGTACTGTTGAGGGACCCAGTGTTTGCAGCCCGCTTAGACGGCGATGGCGTACTGGCTGCAAATGGGATCCGAGCTGACTGCTGTTTGGAAGGGGAAGGGACAAGCAGTCGAGAAGTTGGGGGTTTCAGCGTCGGCTTCAAGGAGGGAGGCTGATTTTCCGCATCAGACGATTGCGGCGATAGCGAAGGAGTGGTCTTGGACGGCGAGGGCAATGGCGAGACCGTTTCTTGCTCTTGTTCGTCTTCATCGTCTGGATCGGCATTTCCTGAGATCGAGCGACCCCCTGAGTTCCGAGACTCGACAAGTGATGTCGCATACTGCTTCTCTTTAGGAATGTCGCTGTATCTCTCAACAGTCTTTGGAGGTACTCGGGATGATCTGCGTCTAGCGGTTTGCTGCACAGGTGTCTGCACCTGTGGTTCTTGCTCGCTCGGTCCCAACAGCGTCTGGCCATCCATGTCAAGAACCGTCTCTTCAATCTCGGAGGCAGCACGATCTTCTGGTACAGCATCGGTGGGCTCTTCTGCAGATTTCCTAGACTTCTTCTCCTTTTCGGTGGACTCCTTTCTTTTGAGCTTCCTCTTCCCATTCTTCTCCTCGACCTCTGCTTCGGGTTCCCTGCTTGGCGCCCTAGTCGTGATTTCCACAGACACAAACGACTCGTGCCTTTTTGTTTCAACTTGCTCGCGGCTGGGAGCAGTGGTCTCTGGAAGCTGGTCTTCTACTGATTCGCTCTGAGCCACTTCTTCTAGGGGTTCATTTTTGACAGTAGTCGAGTTTCTCGCGCTTTGTCGCTTGCTTGAACGCCTTGTTTGTCGTGGCTCTTGCACTGGTGGCTGAGGCTCTGGTGACTGGTGTGGCTCTGGTTCGTCAACCGGCTGAGGCTCAACCTCCACGCTGTGCTCTTTTGTGTCATTTAATGGCTCTGGGGCCTGTTCGATTTTCTTTTTGGACTTCGACTTTTTCGATGGCTTCGGTGCCGGCTCTTCGCTAGGCTCCTTGACGCTAGCCCTTTCTAGCTCCATATCATTCTCAACCACTGCTTCAGGCTCCGGATCCTGAGGCGCCTCGGGCGAAGCTGGAGCCTTAGTTGTAGATGAATCATCCGTGACATTTCGGCTTTTGGAAGCAGTCTTCTTCTTGCTCGTACCGCGGCTCTTCTTTGGTTTCGCTTCCTGAATTTCCTCCATGGGCACTTCCTCTGTTACTGCCTCGGGCTGTTCCTCGTGTTCCGGTTGCTGGGCACTAACGCGCGTTTTAGTCGCCCGTTTCTTGGATGGAGGTTCGGGTTTCTCGTCGGTCTCTGCATCCAGATTCGTATCATCCTTGGCTATATCCTCGCTTGTCCTCTTCTTGCCTCTGGTCCGTTTCGCTTTCGGAGGTTCTGGCTGAGTCTGATATGTACTGTCCACGTCCATCTGGCTGCCTGCCTCGACCTGCTCATCCTTCTTCTTGCTTCTGGACTTGGACTTGGTTGACTTCTTCGACGATTTCGATTTCGTGGTTGATTGCGACATAGTGCTTTGGTCCATTGGGTCGTCAACTTCCGGCATGGGTGCCTCTGAAACAGTGGATTGGGTCGAGAGACGGGCCGCCTTGGAGACGCGACCTTTCTTCGAGCGGGAATTCTTCCCTTTCTTTGTGGTAGGAGGCTGAGCGAAAACGAAGAAAGAGCAGTCTGAGGACCGTCGGTAATGCTCGTCGCTTTTAGGCCAAGGGGTCAGTCACGTTCAAGACAGAAAGAGCGACAGAGACATACAAGGGGTCATCTTTTGGCTCCCAGCCATCGAGCGACAATTTACAGTACGCACAAGTGGCCAGGTCGTTGCTCTCTTCGTTTGGGCAAAAATACCATCCGCCTTCAACCATCTATTCAACAGCAATGGTCAGAAATGTTGGTAAAGAGGTTGTGTTACAGTCGCCTTGCTCGGATTATCAATCTCACCTTGTCCGATTGACAAGTCCAGCCGCGCTTTCCATCGTGAGGCCATGCTTCGCCAAAGGTAGCCTGTCTCGCCTGTACAATGCGCTCGCTAGTCGGGTCTTCGATCTCGGCGGGGTTGGAGCTGTGCCGTTGAATGTCCATCATTACAGCCCATCCACAGTCCGGAGCATGTTTCAAATGTTCCGTGATCGGGTTGTCCTCTTCCTCCCATCCATCTAGTGCTCTGCGGCACAGGAAACATATCGTGTTGTCTGGATTCGTTTCGTAGGGGTGGTAGAAGAATCCTGCATGCGCAAGCTATGAGAAGCGCAAGTCAGCGATCGAGTTGCTGCAGGGGAACATTGTTGAAATACCTCCGCCGGTGAAGGCCTACTGTGAGGCCAAGCGATAGGCTCTGCGGGCGTGATTGATGACCTCCGTCCCCCAGGGTACAAGACCCGGTCGAAACTAGCGAGACGAGCGGCAAATGTCTCCATTTCCTGGGCCATGGCTGAGAATAATTATGACATTGAGACTGACCGTCATGCAGTGTTGTAAAAGTGCGACACTCAACAAGCGCCCTCTTGTTTACAGCCTTGTTTGGGTCGGCGGGAACGCGCCGCGGAGAAGCGCAGCCACGTGATTCTGATCCAAACTTGTGGCTGATGCTACCTACCTAGTAGTAATTGTGGCTAGTGACCGCCCGAAGTCGGGCAGTTTCCTCATCCGGAGCCCAAACTGTAGTGCCGCCGTGAGTGGAAAGGGCCGAGAACATCAGCCGAAGGGAAGCCCGGAGTACGTCAGACAGCCTGGAGCAGTCCCTCTCCTCCTTCTTCCCTCCCCCCCGTCCGTCCGTCCGCAATTTGTCGTCGGCTTTCGATTATTGAAGTGTTATTGTTGTTGCCCGCCGTATATACCTTTTCTTTCCAACTTGTCACTTGTCTTCCCCACTTCCTTATATCACCCTCTCACTCAGTTACCTGACCTCATCCTCCATTTCTTCACCCGTCTTCGACCATGATTTGAGATCTTAACTCTGATGCTCCTTGAATTGTGCGACACTTACAGCCATCGCTGTGCTCTTTCCACCCCTTGCCGGGAATCGCGACAATGCGCGCTACTGTAAGCACTGTCTGATTCACAAGCAACTGAGGAATCCAGCGTGGATGTCTAATCATCCGCCCCTAGACTCTCTTTCTGAACAACGGTTCAGGCTCCTACGTGCGCCTGCGCTCACTCAGCCCGGCAATTCCGGGTTCCCTCCGTCCCTTCTCCACTGATTCCCACCCAACACTTTCTCCCAGCAGTGTTCCATCGCCCTATAGCCGATGCGCCCCTCCGAGGAGTAATGGGCAATACACAAATACCACTGACAATGGGCTCTTGCTACCTTCGTCGGCTGCCTCGTTCTCTACCTCGTCACAGCGACACGACCCCGGCGACTGGGATATCAACCCTAATCTAGCCATTTCAGACTTTGCTGAGCTGCCGTCCAAAGATTTTGGTGTCAATCAACATATGATCATCAATCAGGAATTCAAGGAAGCTTTGCGGCAGATTCTGTGGCAGTTCCGGGCTCCTATTCGATATGCATTTGCCTACGGATCGGGCGTCTTTCAGCAGACAGGAAGCGCTCCTGGCTCCGGCAAGTGTCATCCGTCAGCCCCAGCAGCTATCAAGAACATGCAACAGGGCAATGGCAAGATGATCGATTTCATTTTTGGCGTATCATATTCACAACATTGGCACTCGTTGAATTTGGCTCAACACCGGGACCACTATTCCGGACTGGGCTCCTTGGGCTCGTATGCAGTGTCGCAGGTGCAAGACCGATTTGGAGCGGGTGTTTACTTCAACCCATTCGTTACGGTCAATGGCACTTTGATCAAGTACGGTGTGGTCAATATTGACACACTTTGCCGGGATCTGAGCCAGTGGGACACACTATACATCGCTGGCCGCTTACAGAAGCCTGTCAAGATTCTGCGCGACCACCCGAAGGTGCGACTAGCAAACCAAATGAACTTGCTGTCTGCGGTCCGGGTGGCTCTTCTGTTGTTGCCCGCCGAATTCACCGAGTTCCAATTGTACAGCACCATCGCAGGAATCAGCTATATGGGAGACCTTCGCATGTCACTGCCGGCAGAGGATCCTCGCAAGGTCAACAATATTGTTTCTTCGCAAATGGCCAACTTTAGACGGCTCTATGCCCCCCTCATTGAAAACCTCCCCAACGTGACGTTCAATGATCCCCGATGTACCCAGGAAGACTGGATTGACGACCCGGAGACGAATGTACGGCTCACTCAGGATATGGACCCTGTCAAGCGTGGCAACATGGTTCGCCGTCTCCCCGATGCCTTCCGCGAGAAGCTTTATTTCCAGTTCCAGTCACTATATCAGATCCCGCGAGCGGAATTCAACACAATGATGAAGGAGCATAACGACACTGATGAAAACTTGCGCCGGAGACAGGGCGGTCCGTTTGAGCAGCGCATTGCCGCTGATAAAGAGCTTCCGAAGAAAGTGCAGGCTGCAATCAGCAAGACGATCCGTTGGCCAAGTACCGTTCAGTCGATAAAGGGCCTGTTTACTTCCGGGTTCAGCCGGACCATGCATTACCTATGGGAGAAGATAGAAAAATACCGCAAGTCGGGCAAAAAGAGTGCCTCTTCGGACGCGCCCTCGGCGGACAGTTCCAAGAAAGAAGAGTAAAAAGTGGTTGTCACGAACTGCATCGCACTGTACTCATACCCCTTCATCTTGTTCAAAGCGCGGGTAACGTTTTATAGACACATCGGGGATATGGTTGAAGGCATAGTGAGGCGTTGATGAATTTACGTGGTATTGGTCGGGGCATGTGTATTTAGTATATCCTCCAGGGTCCCCAACACCGAAGAACAGGACTACTCAGGATGCTGTATAGAAAAAACAATGTGCAATAAAACATAAAGTTAGACTATACTCATTGTGTGCGTGCATTGGCACATTCTACATTAGGATCCCATTCCACTGACGCATGTGTCCAGCACTGGTTAGATTAGCAAGTCGATACAGGACAATCAAGGAGAAGCTGAATAGGAAAGACAAGGTACCTACTAAGTGGTCTGAATGAGTCATGAAACATCCGCACGGTCATGAATACTACGTAGCTAGCGAGTATAGTTGAAGGGAAGGAGTCATACATATAAAGGAAGGGTAACTATGCAGCGGTACCTGAAATCCACTTCCGACACCGGTTCCGACGATTGACTCCCCCGCCGCCACTCCCCCTCCCCGTCCGTCTTCTCCCTTCCATTCTGCAACGATTTCTGCTTTGTCGCAACAACCAATCCAACAAGATGACTTCACGAAACTCCCCTTTCGACCTTCAAAAATGCGCGCGCCCCAACATTCTTAAGCTACAGCCTTATCGCTGCGCCCGAGAGTGTGTTCTGCCCCCTCCCTCCCCCACAAGCAATCCTCGACCGGGACCGGACTAATGAGTCAGTGACTACAAGGACGACGGAACGAACATCTTGCTCGACGCCAACGAGAATGCCTACGGCCCGGGTCTCGCTTTGGACTCTGAAGGTGCCCTGCAGCACTCGACCGGATCCTCCAAGCCCGAAATCGATTTTCTGGGGTTGAACCGCTACCCCGACCCGTAAGTCTCCGCCGGAGTTGATTCCTTCTAAATCACAATTTGCCCCATTACCACGCATCAGTTGCAAGGTTCTCGGTCACTGAGAGAACACATGTGATAGTCACCAGATCGAACTGAAGCAGCTCTTCTGCAACCTCCGCAACACCCACCACCACACTCAGAAGACCCTCCGCCCGGAAAGCCTCTTCGTCGGCGTCGGATCCGACGAGGCGATCGATGCGCTCCTGCGCTGCTTCTGCGTACCAGGAAAGGATAAGATCCTGACGTGCCCCCCTACGTATGGCATGTACAGCGTCAGCGCACAGACCAATGATGTCGAGATCGTGCAAGTACCACTGGACGTGAACAACGACTTCCAGCTGCAGCCGGACAAGATCAACGAGGCCCTGTCGGCAGACCCCTCGATCAAGCTGGTGTACATCTGCTCCCCCGGCAACCCCACTGCCAACCTGATCAAGAAGTCGGACATCCAGAAGGTGCTGGAGCACCCGACGTGGAACGGGGTCGTGGTGGTGGACGAGGCGTACATCGACTTCGCGCCGGAGGGCTCGAGTCTGGCCGAATGGGTCAATGACTGGCCCAACCTGGCGGTCATGCAGACGCTGAGCAAGGCCTTCGGCCTGGCGGGCATCCGATTGGGCGTGTGCTTCACGAGCCCCCCGATCGCGACGCTGCTGAACAGCCTCAAGGCGCCCTACAACATCTCCAGCCCCACGAGTGCGCTTGCGACCGCGGCGCTCTCCCCGACCCACCAGGCTGTGATGCAGAAGTACCGCGACCTGATTGTCGCCCAGCGCGACCGCCTGGTCCAGGAGCTGCCGCAGATCCCCGGTATCGGGCGCTTCCGCGGCGGGAAGGAGTCCAACTTCCTTCTGGTGGAGATCCTGGACAAGCCGGCCAGCCAAGGTGGCAAGCCCAGCAATGTGATCGCTCAGGCGGCTTATGAAGCCATGGCCGAGAAGCGTGGTGTTGTGGTGCGCTTCCGGGGTAAGGAACTCGGATGTGAGGGCTGTCTCCGAATCACTGTGGGCACGGAAGAGGAAGTCACCCGATTCCTACGGGAGATTCGAACCGTTCTCGGTGGTCTCCACAAGGGGGAGAGCATTGACTCAGTGAGAGAGCAAGTGAGCCAGAACTGATGAAATCGGGGAAGGGGAAGGGGGGGGGGGATTCTTGGCGGTATCCTCGGGAAATCTAGATTCTTTGGGTTGTTGTAATATCGGGCCATTTGCCTGGAGCCTAATCTAACTGACCTAGTCAAAGACAGACAGACCATGCATAGATAGAAATGAGATTTCCACGCAGCGTAAGGCAAACCCTGGCTCCTCCTCTACCTTAGCGTAACGTATGCTGTCGGTAGTTCCTTGAAACCTGGACCTTACCCCTGACCAGCTTGCAGACCACGTATACGTATACGAACAGGGGCGATTGGAGATGAACGGTAGGAACCGCGTTTATGCTGTGGCTCAATACTTATCTGTTCCTGGCTCGCAAACAAAACCCATGGCGCATATTATTACTCCGGAGATTATAGAACGAATCACACCGAAGTGCTGTATCTATACTTTTTCTTCCTCGAGTTTCCAGGATAGTAGATAGTTACGGATAGTGCTCATATGATTGATTGCTGGAAGGCACCACCTCGGGTGGCCACGGTATCGAGGCAACCGACCAGGATTCATTTCGAATAGAGGACGCCTGACTCGCGCATGGAGACTTGGCTATCGGGTAATTAGGGGGGAGGGGGAAAGTCGTGTTCGCTCCGTTTACTTTCCCAAGGAAGGTTTGGATAGTAAAGGTAGGTGAGTGTTTCTTGTATGTTGTCCGTAGTCCGTAAAATGAGAAGGTGATGATGTGATGTGATTGATATCCTCGGGGATCGCCCTTTCCCTCGTGTCGGTAGATCGGCTTATCTCCACTCACTCACTCACCCACCTCGAGGTTGAGTGATACGAGTACAGTACAATGACTTTATCGCATGGTTAACACAGGCGGGCAATTGAATTGCTTGCATACGAAACCTAATCTGGTGCACCTTTACCTGCACGTGTGATTATTCTTGTTGAATGCTCTTTCGAAAGCCCATCTTCTCTCCTTTTGTTTTCCTCCACCAGCTCGAGCTGGAACTGCTGGAAGCTCCAGCTCCAGCTCACATGCAGCAAACGAAGAAAGAAAAGCAAAACCAAACCAAACCCCCCGGTGGCAAATGGACCAAATGGGCATATCACAAGCTTGCAAACCCCATCTGCTGCTGGGCTTCGTATCCGACCAGCCTGTCATATCCCAACCCATTGGCTGACTTAAACGCCATGGTGTAATCCTGGCTCTATCGCTCCTCCCTGGCTGGTCCATTGCCTCGACTCCTTCTGGTCCAAATTTCCCCGACTTCCGTCAAATCCAGCCTTGACCAAGATAAGGCCCAGGCGTCTTTCTTGCCCGTCTTGCCCCCCTAAATTTCCGTCGGCCAGCGTTATCTCCTCACCGGCCAGCGAAGTTTATCGGAACGCCTTGACCCCAACAGTCAGATCCTGGCTCGCCATGAGTCCCACTGAGAATATAACATGGTTCACGAGCCGGGCTGACCATCACGATGGTGACAGCTACCTCTTGTTAACACACCCCTGCTTGCTCTCGCGCGACTCGGTCGCAACCGGAATCTCGCCTAGAAGATCCTCCAAACAGACTCTCGGTTGACTGCGGACATTGATATAATAACTTCGACGTCACAACGGCGGTGAATCCGGATGAGTTTCGCGCTTTCCTTCACTGTTGACAAGTTGACAACCTCTACTCCTCTCTCGTCGCCTGTGAGAAAGTAGTGTCATGTTCAACCTCTTCCGGGATCTTACTCAAAGGGGTATCTCCCGCCATCTTCCTTTCTTAGCAGTTACGCAGACAATCATCACACGGTTAACGTCTTCTCCACCCACCGAGACCCTCTGTTGGGAACTCCGACTGGTATTATTCTCCGGGGCTCCTCTTCTTGGCCCCGGCTCCCCCACACGTACCCCAGTTCGAGGGCACGTGCTCATCGATGACATTTCCCCCGATTTGAGACATTCGAATGCGAAGCGAAGTATCATTATAGTATACAATAGTCCACCTCCAAGCGTGCGAAGCACGCCATCACCTACAGATCGAGATCGCCCTCCCATAGCGTCCACTGGCCCCTCTTCGGAGGTGGCTCGGCGGCCATGAGTATACAATGGATGCTGGATTCTCGTGGGCTTTTCGACAGCACGCCCCCAAATCCTCGAACTAAGCTGGACAACAACTCCACCCTTCTTGTTAGCTGGTGGGCGACTGGGTTTTCTCTTGCAATCATCGTCACTCGAGTATGCGGACGCTACGTCCGGACCGAGCGTTTCTTTATGGAAGACAAGGTTATGCTAGCTGGCGTGATTCCGCTACTGATCCGCATGGCCTGCGTGCATGTCATTTTGATATGGGGTACAAATAACACGAAGACTGCCGGACTGTCTACCGAGAACATCGATCATAGGGTTGTTGGCAGCAAGCTGGTATTGGTCGCTCGGATCTTCTATGCTGTCTTGTGAGCGATCAAATCTCTCTGCTGATTTCGTGACTTGACACATGCGCTAACACAGTCATATGGGAGCAGTATCTGGACGGCAAAATTTACCGTATGCGAGTTTTTGAAACGTGTCTCGGGTATGATCTGGCGACGGTCCCTCGATATTTTCCGCAAATCCCTCTACTATTTCTTGGCCTCGACCCTGCTCGCGGTCGTCATTGCTACTCTCGCGGAGTGCACTCCGTTTGACCATTACTGGCAAGTCGTGCCGGATCCAGGGCCGAAGTGCCGTCTTGGATATGCGAACCTGATCGTGATGGGGACCTGCGACGTGATCACAGATCTGCTGTTGGTGGCATTTCCGATCCCGTTTATCATGATGACTCACATGCCCTTGAAGCGCAAAGCCTCTCTTGTTATTTTGTTTGCCCTGTCTCTGATTCTCGTGGCAATCACCCTCTACCGGGTACCGTCCGTCATCTGGCAAGATGGAGAGCAACAGTACCGATCGCTTCTGGCATCGCTAGAGATACTGGTCGCCACGGCAGTGTCCAATGCTGTCGTGATCGGCTCCTTCGTGCGAGACAAGGGCGTCAAAAAGAACAAATTCAAAAAGGCCCTGGCATCCGCTTCGGTCAATGAGAATATGGACTATAGCTCCTTTCGCCGCCAAACCATCACCCACCATCAATGGGGCAGCGATTCAGACCTGGCTGCAGGCCTGGGAATCCGTCTGAAGCCGGAACTATGCTCTTCAGACAGGGATTTGCCCCGTCCTGCGCCGGTCGCTGCCCCTTATCACAGCCTCACAGGCCGTCCCGCCGGCCTATTGAACCCGAGCTGGTCTTTCCCTCAGCGACCGGGGGGCATGGACGATGACCACACGTCTACTACAGGCAGTCTCGACATCAAAGTCAGCCCCCACGAATATATAGAGACCAACATCTCTCCTCCACACAGGATGCCCCGAGAGGTTTCATCCCCCACCCAACTCTCTATCTTCGATGTAGGCGGCCTGCTCAACGCGCCTACTCCCACAACCGCGCATCCGTCCCACTACCCCGATCATCAACCGCGCCATTCCAGTGGCAGTAGCAAATCCGCTATTTACGACTTCGGAGCTACCGTCTCTACCTCCGGCTCGCCGGACTTGAACCCAGATCCTAATGCGACCTACCATCACCACGCACTCCCATCATCTCCCGTAGCCCCGAATTCTTCTTCCCGCCCTGGCGGCCTTCGCCGTAGCTCTCTTGCGTCGAACCGTCGCAGGGGATCGAGCGTTCACTTCAGCGATTCGCCGGAGTCGCCCGTGCCGTCCTATCGCTCCCAGCCCGAAGTCTCGACCCCGATCCCCGAGGGCGATGATGTCGAGCTCCAGGATGTGGGAGGATTGCTGTCGCGGCGGTATGATCGATGATCAGCGTAATGTGCCTGTATCATTATTCGTTTCGTGTCTTTGGTTTGAGCTTAGCGTGTTTCACTGGAACTGGAGTGGGATTGGCGGGTTTTGGTTGGGCTATGGAGTTCGGCTTGATTTTATGAGATATACCATATAGTATAGTAATTTTGGTTAGCATCCTATGCATTGATTGCAAAACTCACTTGAAGTCTTATTTCTTGTGTGTGTGTGCAAAGCTTCTGAATCAATATGTAGGGTAGTGCAAAGGTGATGAAATCAATATGTAGAGTAATATTCAGGTGAAGCCACCCAACAGCCAGAACATAATCACCAAATTATAGAGCCATGAGTAAGAAAACACATCGAGTTTGGTTAGAGAATAACTTTTTCGCCCTTACGCCATGCTGCCCGATGCCTGTAATTAGACAATATTTTTCATGTTTTCTTTGCCTCCCGCTCTGCCCTTGGACCCAGTACCATGATGCATCATGATAACTGGCCGGGATATCTCCGTTGATAATCCCACCACACCCCATCTCCCCTCCGCTCCCATCTTATACAGAAAAAAAAATACCGCACTAGAGTACCCACCGATAACTCGCGTAGCGGCCGGCCGTCTCACTCTTCCGAATAATCTTGACGACCTGCCCCTTCCGCAGACCCAGGTACCGCGCGACGGGGTCGGAATGCTGCATGCGGGGCAGCTGGGACTCCTTGAGGCGGTACCGCTCCAGCAGCCGGGCCTTTTCGTCCGGGCTGAGCAGCACATGCTTGGGCACCAGCTCGTGCCGGGTGATGTTGACCAGCAGATCCTGCTCCTGGAAGTGCTCGCAGATGCGGCCGGGAACGCCGCTCAGCAGGCGCACGGCCGAGGGGGAGATGGGCGTCTGCGTGATGAACACCCCCGTGTGGAAGTTGTTCTCGTCCACGAAGTGGTTGAAGGCCCGGACCTGCTTCGTGCCCACGCCCGTCGAGTCCGGGCAGAATTCCACGTAGATCGTGCCGCAGTCGGGTTGCGGGGTCGGGTTGGATTTGCTGGGCAGCGGCGTGTATTTGGTTTGCATGGCTTCCGTGGGGCGGGCGCTGATTTTCATTTTGTTGCGGCTGGTGATTTGGGGATTAGCTTTTTGGAAGAGAGGGGGTTGGAGGGAGGGAGGCTGGCGTACTCGGGATAGCCTAGAGGGTCGGAATATTTTCGTTTGAAGTCCGCGAGCGGGATTTGCACTTCGTCTTCGGTGACTTCGTAGCCCTGTGTTCCCCCCAAGATGCATATTAGTATGAGAGGTTGCGGGAGATATATCCTGAGCTCCAGGGTGCAGAGCTGCGTACCCGATCCAAAAGCATCTCAAACACTGTTCGCCATGTGCGCCACAGTCTGGTCATCTCGCGGTCGGCGTCCACGGACCCGGTCGAGTAGTCCTCATCCATGTTGATGGGTTGGGGAAACACGTCGCGCGTGTGTAAGGTGCAGGATAATTGAGGTCAGAGAGAGATTAAATAGACACCGCAGCGGTGATATGCAAGTAAAGGTGGAGGTGAAAGAACGCTGGCGGGCAAAAAAGTGGCAGGTCAAAGGCGGATGCGAGAGAGTAAAATGAAGGCCGGTTTCTCGAAAAATCGGCGGCCCAGCGCTAAAGGCGCCAAACGGGGGGGAACTTAAGCGCCGCCCGCCGCCCGCCCAGACAAGACAAAAGTCACCGGCCAAAAGAAAGAGGGCCAGGCCGAGAAAAAGAGCACGAAGTTCCAGTTGTTGACTGACTGACTGACTGGAACTAACTACCGTACTGACACTACTGACTTGACTCCCTTTCCTTTCTCTTTCTCTCTTTCTTCCTCCCCCCCCCCTCCCTCTCCTTCTCTCTCAACCCCCACTCCTCCTCTCCTTTGGGTTGATTTTCTCCCAATTGACTGATTGATTTTATTTTAAATCAATTCTTGCCTGTCAATTGCTCTTCTCCCCCACCTCATCTCAATCATGTCCGCCGACGCCAAGTCCGCTCCTGCCACGGAGCAGAAGGTGAAGCCCACCAAGCCCAATGAGGAGACTTTCAAGGCCGATTTGGCCCAGGCCGAGAAGGAGCACGCCGCTGTTCAGGAGAAGCTGGTATGTTTTCCCCTTGTCTATGACTTGAATTGGCGTTTACCATGCCTCTCCGCATTGTTTTGTTTACCGGGATTCTGCGTTGCCGCACCGTGGCCTCTTTTTCCTTCCTCCGGGTTCTATCGCCTTCTTCCTGTACTACGGTTCTTACTTGACCGCTATACACCCAATTGCATGGCCCCGGTCATGACCTGCTGGCAATTGAGCTAACCCCCCACTCAAGAATGAAATCAAGGCCAAGATCGAGACCGCCAAGCCCAACAACCAGGACTCGCCCACCGCGAAGAGACAGCAGGAACTCCGCGCCGAGCTGTCCTCGATCCGCCAGAAGCAGTCGGGCTTCAAGGCCGGCCGCTCCAGCACCCAGGAGAAGATCAACGCCCTGGACGCCACGCTCAAGGCCCGCATCTCGGAACAGAACAACTCGCGCGGTCGCATGTCGTTCAAGAATGTCGAGGAGCTGGACAAAGAAATCGCCCGCCTCGAGAAGCAGGTCGACTCCGGCACGCTGCGCCTGGTCGACGAGCGCAAGATCCTTTCCGACGTCTCTAACCTGCGCAAGCAGCGCAAGAACTTCGCCGGCCTCGAGGAGGCCCAGAAGGCCATCACCGACCTGAAGAACCAGATCGCCGCCCTCAAGAAGAGCCTCGACAACCCCGAGGCCAAGGCCCTCAGCGACAAGTACAACGAGATCCAGAAGGAGCTCGACGCCATCAAGGCCGAGCAGGACAGCGTCTTCAAGAATCTGAACGCCCTGCGCGACGAGCGCACCAAGCTGCACGCCGAGCAGCAGAAGAAGTGGACCGCCATCCGCGAGATCAAGGACAACTACTACAAGGCCCGCAAGGCCTACAAGGAGTACGAGGATGAGGCCTGGCGCGTCCGCCGCGAGAAGCAGAAGGCCCAGCGCGAGGCCTTCGAGCGCGAGAAGCGCAAGAAGGTCGCCGACAAGAAGCTGGAGGAGGCCTCCCGCCCCGCCTACACCGATGAGATCCTGATCGGCCAGGGTCTGATCCGCCACTTCAACCCCGCCTACGACTTCGCCGCGCTGGGTCTGGACGACAAGAAGGACGAGGGCTCCAACTTCCGCGCCGAGATCGGCCGCACGGTCGATGACTCCGGCCTGAAGGGCATGAAGGTCCTGAAGAAGGATGACGGCGAGGACTACTTCGTCGGCACTGGTGGCAAGAAGGGTAAGAAGGGCAAGAAGGGCGCCAACGGTAGCCCCGCCGCCGCTGCCCCGGCCGAGACCAAGTTCAACCTGAACGTGGGTGTCATTGAGGACTTCGCCAAGGTCAAGATCGACCCTCCCATGAACCAGGCGGATGTTCCTGCCGTGATTGAGAAGCTCGCGGCCAAGATCACCGAGTGGAAGAAGAACCAGGCCTCGAAGACCGAGGAGGTGAGTTTTTTCTGCGTTTGCTTGCCGTGGTCACTACTAACTGTATGCGTAGAACATCAAGAAGGCCCAGGAGGAAATTGCCCGCCTGGAGGCCGAGGAGACCGCCGCTGCCAACGACGACCGGGCGACCGACGGCGCCAAGAAGGTGGCCATCAAGAACAGCGGTGTCAACGGCAAGGTCTCTGCGGATGCTGAGCTCAAGCAGGAGAAGGACGCTGTCGCCGACGTGACGGAAGAGCTCGAGAAGGCCACCGTCGAGGACCAGGCCTAAATGGGCCGCTCCGACGCATAGACCATTGCATTGCATGCACTTGCACTTGCATTTTGACCGTACCAGCGACCGCGCATGGTTAGAACCCAGAAGCTGACTATATATTCGTGTGGCTTTGGTTCTTTTCTTTGCATCTACCCTTATAACTTTCCTGTTATCTCTTTGTTGCCTCCTAACATCCTCCTATTATCCTCTCTCCACTTCGACCTGCTCCTCTGATGAGAAGAAGCCAATATACACGGGTATTGGTGACCCCCTTTTAAAACCGTGCGTTTGTATGTTGGGACCGGCTTTGGGGCTGGTCCATTTCCTTCTTGTGTAATCAATTTCATCTATTTCCTTTTTTCTTGTCATACCTTTTTTTCTGCTGAATCCGTGGACGAACCTGGCGAAAACGATAGCGTTTAGCGAATCTAATTGCAGCGTGAAGTGGTTTTGGTGAATGGATGCTGTAGGGAAGAGATAGTGACTGGGCGTGCCAACGTTCGTATGCTCCTGCGTAAGTGTAGAGTCAGATGGTTTCCAAGTCTCAAGAGGTTAGGGATGTTTTAGTGGATGGCATGCCCCAGATTTGCGATAAGATAAGAGGGGGTGTCCGGGTGTCATGAACCCATCCGCCGCGTCACTCTCGGGAGACCTGCAGACCCGTCAAGATCAGCAGTATGCCAGTAATAATGCATGGATGTTCCGACAGAAACAGCTGAAGATGCGACGTAGGGAACCACAACCACAATAGAATGAGCTGTCAATGGATCCCCCCCCTAAACTAACTATAAATAACACCGCCACAATTCTCCACGACTACTGCTGCGCCATCGCCATCCTTCCCAAGACCCAAGAAAGCACGCCGAGGAATTACGTGGAGATCCGCCAAATCGGTTGCCTAATCCGGGCTCCCGCCAAGGGTGAGTGAGTGAGTGAGTGCCATGGGATTTTTGACTTCTCCTCTTCCTTCTCGCTCTCGCTCTCGCTCTCGCACTCTCCTTCACAATCCACAATTCACAGCCTTGCTCTTCGCATTTCTTCCTTCGTGGACTGCTACCGCCTACTCTTCTATCCGATAGAAACCACAAAGATGTCCTACAACAAACCGGTACATTCCCCAGTCCCCCATCCTTATCCTGACCCCATCCATACCACACCGCACTAACAGATACTAAAAAAGGACAACCCACCCCCCTCCTACCCCTCCCCCGTCCACGACGCAGGACCCTACCACTACCAACAGCAGCAACAAGGCTACCCACCCCAAGGCGGCGCCTCCCAGGACTATTATAATCAAGGCGGCGGCGGCGGCTACCCCCCGCCGCAAGGCTACGGCCCCCCGCAAGGCGGCGCTGGTGGCTACTACCCCCCTCCCCAGGGCTATCCGGGCTCGCCGCCCCCGCAGCAGCAGCCG
Organism: Aspergillus aculeatinus CBS 121060; assembly: GCF_003184765.1. Lineage (NCBI taxonomy): Eukaryota > Fungi > Ascomycota > Eurotiomycetes > Eurotiales > Aspergillaceae > Aspergillus > Aspergillus aculeatinus. Next base: position 171,744 of record NW_020291499.1, read on the forward strand.
ATGTACTATCCGCAACAGCAACCGCCGCCGCAGCAGGGGTACTATGCCGGAGGGGATCGGGGCGGGGGCTCGTCGGGTGGGGGCATGTGTGCGGGCATTATGGCGGCGTTGGCTTGTTGTTGTTGCTTGGATATTTTGTTCTAGGGTTGGTTGCTGCTGGTGTATCATGTTTGGTTTTGAGGGGGTGGGTTGTTGGTGGCTGAGTGAGTGATGGTGGTTGGTGGTTGGTGGATGGATGGATGCCTTTATACCAACTTCGGTTATAGGGGGATGTATGGATGGGTTGAATGACTGATTGATGGGTGGATGATGGATGGAATGCCTTTATACCAACTTCGGTGATATAGGATGGGGGAGTTGGGCGTTGCGTTTCTGCGTGAATGACTGGTTTTGAGTATTGGGCTGCTTCTTGGGTTCTAGGCCATTGGTGTTGTGTTTCGCTTTGTTTATTGTTGTTGTTGTCTATGCTCAGGGCTGAGATGGGAATGCTATACCATACTATACTCTATTGATATGCGCCTTATTGATATTTGATATTCAAATACACCGGGCATCATCAACCGTCATCATTAATCATTAGACCTAATCTCAGTAAAACTCTCCATGCAAATGCAGCATTAGATCATTACTCATGCTTTCCATCCATTGCAAAGCACCCCAACACGACTCACGAATCACAGTAAAACACAAGAAAATAACTCAAGGGTATCAAAAACACCGTCCCATCCCATCCCTCATTCCCCCCAAATCCTACGACCTCAAACTCCCATCAACCGACAACCCCTCCACCGCATCCAGATCCACCGCCCGATAGCCCCCCTTCCCGGGCCTCCGCGGCTTCCTCGGGCCCTCCACACTCGAATGCTCCTCCATCACCGTCACCACATCCGACCGCTCACTGGACACCACACTCGCCTCCACCATCTCCGGCGGGTGCTGGCGATTCCGCTGATGATGTTTGGAATGCGGCGGGTGGAGCCGTCCGTGCGGGGGCAGGTACCCTTCCTCGACGATTTCCTCGCGTCGGCGAGTGCGACCCCCGCCCCCGGGCCGTCGGCTCCGTCGCGACCGGTGCGAGCGCGGCGACCGCGTCGAGCTGAGGTTCTCTTCCACGATGATCTCGGAGTGCGACGAGGGCGAGGACGTCGTGCTGCCGGAGAGGATCGTCCCGTCTCCGTTGGTGGTGGAGGGGGAGAATTTGCGGCCGGAGGTCAGGGCCAGATAGATTAGGTACAGGAGGAGGAGGAAGCCGAGGACGCTGCCTAGGACGATGCCCACGATTGTGCCGGCCGGTAGGTTGGGGGTGTAGCTGTAGGTCGAGGGGAGGGTGGTGAATTCGCGGGGGTTGCGCGCGTGGTTTTGTTGGATGGTTTGGGGGGGTATTCGGGGGGAGAGATGGGTGGGTGGCATTTTTGGGGGTGGTTGTTGTTGTTGTTGTTTGGACGGTGGTGGTGGTGGTTGGCAGTGCGGACGGAGTAAATAGTGTAGTGAGTGAGTATGCGATGGTCGTGGTCGTGGTTATGGACGTGGAGAGGTCATAGTCTTGTGGGTTCAACCGTGCAACAAAGGGAGAAGTGAATGCCTGGGTTGAGGTCTGAATCTGAGATAAGGATGAAGAAGAGGAAAAGTAGAAGCGGAGATGACGAAGGTCAGTCAGGCAGTACGAGTCAATAAATGGGTGGCTGGGATGGATGAAGATGCGATGGATCAATCAATGGAGTGGAGCTAAAACTGACGACCCGCCGGGCCTTCCCCGCTGGGTGGAGTCAGTCTCGCTTACCCATAACTACGTAGTGTAACTATAGTGTAACTATAGTGTAACTATACTAAAGAACTACTTCACTACTTCAGTCATGTCAATCAACTCCAGATATCGAGGTAAAATTCACAGCACACTAGGATTCCGTCTAATTTATTCTACAGCAGGGTTTGAGTATATCTCCGATACCGTAACGTGATGTACAGTACAGTCAGTACTATACCCCCCCGACCTGTAGCTCATTACCCAGCTAGGTAATTGGTTCTCTTACACCCTTGGTATGGAGTATTGCTCACTGTCCATAGTGTTATATCTATTCCAGCTGTGATCATGGGCTGATGGAATGAAAGATTCTTTCACCACACCGTTCTCATTCATCCTTTGCTACGCCCGTCCAATTGTGAATCCTGCGGAGCTTCTTCATACGACGGGCAACCACTGCCAATCTGCAGTTATACCAAAACACTTTCTAGAAAGCTTCTCTGCTATCAACAAAGACAGCACAAGCCTCCAGTGACTCTTAGCACTGGGCTGGAGAGCACGCGCATAGCATGAAGAGCAGCCAGCATCTCACTGGGTCCAACCAGCTGCGTTTGCTACCGCCGCAACGCCAATGACGCAACGGCCTATGCTCCAGCCTATGCTGTAGCCCATGCCACCCTGCCCCTTAGGACAGACCTCGAGTATAGCTTATACAGCTCATAGTAGGGTGTCGCAAACAGAACGAGGTCGCCTCGGTCGATTCATCAACGCGTGAATTGCCATTGGAAAGTAGTCTCCGAAATGATGTCCGATGCGCAACCGAGAGATAGCCATTAGCTCACACGGCGTCAACCTCAACTGCTCCTAATACCGCTCAGCCAGTCAGTAGACAAGACGCAAGCAGGCGGAGGTGGAACCTGGGACTTGAGAAGACAATGAGTCTGGAAAGAGGATGATTCATCCCAATCCAGGAGATCGTCGTTAAAATGTCCGTAGCGAAGAATGGCCCAGCGTCCATGCGCATTTCCTGTCCCAGTCATCCGGGATTCTGATTGGAACAGATCAAGGGCCCTCTCCTATGTAGTCCAGCAGGAACCGGAGGACTTGGAGGTGGTGAAAGGTCCGCCCAAAGCGGTCGTCGGCCCACTTCCCTCAATCTGGCCCAAAGCATCAAGCTCCAGCTGAAAGGAAGTCTTCCTTACCTTCCACCCTCCCACTTTCCTCCCTCCTCCATCCATCCACTACACCTGTCAAAACAACCTTAGTCCTGCTCAAGCACATACGAGAGTAATCTCTCAAGTAGTACTAACCTCCAGCACCACAAAACTTCCATCCCCATCCCCAACTAACCATCCATCTCACCTCAAGCTGATCCACCATGGCCAACGCACCCACTCACCCAGGTATGCGCGAGAGCGGAAGCCCGCTCGCAATGCTTCTCTCCAAGCCGGAATTTACTGCTGAGGAGTCGTCGCTGTTTGATGAGGTCTTCCCCGGGAACTGGGCAGATATTGGTATCGAATACTTCCGCAATTGCGAGCTGTGTTTTGCCTACCTTCCGCCAACGGACCCTAGCAGGCAGATCTACCGCTGTTCAAGGCCCGAATGTCGGGCTCTCTATCACCACGAGTGTCTCGAGGAGGTGCTTACTGGATTGTGGGAGCAGGGTAGTCTGCTCATGCCGATGGAATGTCTCCGCTGCGGCACCGGGTGGGATCTCGACCCGGACTTTGAGGAGTCGGAGCGTCGCCTCAAAATCTGGCGCCTTGATAAGTTACGGCAGAAGAATATACAGGAGCTTCAGCGGCTTCGTCAGCAGCAGCTGGAGCAGCAGGCGGCGCGGAATCATCCTCAGGTGCAGCAGCAGGCACAGCAGCGGCACTTTACGCCTCAGCTCCAGCAGCAGCAACAGCAGCTACAGGCGACGGTGCATTCTCTGCAACCTCAGCCTCCTCAAGATCAGCAGCCCGAGCAGCAGATACGGGTGCTTCCTCGGCAGTGTCGGACTCCTCAACCACGGCAGGAGGAGCAGCACTGTCAGCCTCCGCCCCAGCAGCAGATGCAGGTGTCTCCTCAGCAGCTTCAGCCTCCGCGGCAGCAGAAGATACAGATACATCCTCTGCAGGGTCGGCCTTCTCAGCACCAGAAGCAGAGCCAGCAGCAGGTACAGGTGCATTCTCAGCAGCTTCGGACTCCTCAGCACCAGGGGCAGATCCAGCAGCAACAACAGGTATATCCTCTGCGGTGTCAGCCTTCTCAGCACCAGCAGCAACCTCAGCGCCTACACCTGCGCCAGCGGCAGATGCAACGTCAAAACCAGCAGCAGCAGGTACAGATGCATCCTCAGCAGTATTCTCAGGCACAGCAGAACCATCAGCAGTTCTACCAGCAGCAGATGCAATCTCATCATCAGCTACAGACACAGCGTCAGCTGTATCAAGCTCAAATCCAGCAGCAAAAACAGCTACATTCTCAGCGGTATTCCCAAGCACAGCAGAATCATCAGCAGTTTTACCAGCAGCAGATACAATCTCATCATCAGCTACAGACACAGCGTCAACTGTATCAAGCTCAACTCCAGCAGCAAAAACTGCTACATTCTCAGCGGTATTCTCAGGCACAACAGAATCACCAGCAGCAACCTCAGCACCTACGCCAGTACCAGAACCTGCAGCAGATGCAACCTCAGCATCAGTCACAGACCCAGCGTCAGCTACATCAAGCTCAGTACCAGCGACTGCAGATGCAACATCATTCTCTGATGCTGCGACAACATCAGCAGCCGGCGCAACATCCAATTCGGATGCAACAGCAGGCTCAGATACACTATAATCCACAAATACAGCAGCAGCAGGTACAATATTATCCTCAGATGCTGCGACAGCATCAGCAGCCGGCGCAGCATTCAATCCGGATGCAACAGCAGCTTCAAATACATCAGCCTCTACAAAAACAGCAACAGCAGTATCCCCAGCAGGCGCAGCAGCGGCTTCAGATACAGCAGCCTCAGCTACAGATACAACATCATCCTCAGCTGCAACACCAACTCCCCCGTGGCCCCGAGCCCCACCGCGCTGCATCGAAAAAGGCGCGATCAGCGAAGAAACCCCGTAGGAACAGGCCTGATCTTCCGCGTGGTCAAACAAGAATCCCAATGAGCTTCACTGTAATAGGAAACCGCTTCCATTGCACTCTTATAGAAGACGGGGTGCCTTGTCGTCGGCGTTACGTGGAAATTGCGAGTTTGCGGCGGCATTACCACTTGACGCATGATAATGGTTTTACGTGCCCTCACTGTCCCGATGTGTGCTCCACCGACGAAAGCCTATCTAGACATCTCGCGGTAGTGCATGGGGTGACTGCGAGGGCTCCTGTACCTGGGGAGACTCCTGTGCATGTGGCGGCTCCTCATGCCACGGCTCCTCTGCGTAGGATAGCACCTAAGCAGAGGAAGTAAAGGACAGTCCCCCGGGACTGGAGCTGAAACCAGAGACATGATGGTTTCGCGTAGATTTCACGTAGTTATGCTCTTTCTCATCTTATTCGCTGATCGAGATGCTCGACCTAGTCTACACCGTAGTTGGCAGGATAATATGATCTAATCTTTGAGTAGCTTTAGGCTACTTTTAACTCTACTGCGATGAGTTTTGAACGTAGAAGTAGTCATCAATTCAAATTACTGAAGATCAATTCTGCCTTAGATGTTCTTCGCTCTATTCTTACACTTTCCCCTGTCAGCCATTCCAACTGCACCCACGAAACCTGTAGAACCTGCAGTGACCGTGTCATCGCATATTAGCCCCGGCGACCTTCAAGCAGAAGCAGCAAGATCCAAATAATCCTCGACCCCATCAAAGCTGCCCCAGAGTGAACTCCAACAGACTCCCCGACGCCTTGACCGTGAACTTGGCGAAATCATCCTTGAACACAACATGCAGCAGATTCTCACAGCTCCCTGCTCAAAAGATTAGCCCACTTCCCCTTCCCCACAACCACTAAACTCCCCGTAGGAATGCACATACCTTGCAATCCCGCCTGATCCCCCGCACAAAGCAGCACCACCCAATGCCGCACCTTACCCCGCGCCACCAGATCCGCACACTCGCGGGTGATTGCGCGCAGATCGAAGCTCGCCCCGTACCCGTGCAGCAGCTCGATGCGCCAGCCCACCGCGGGCACCTCGACCGCCGTGCGCGGGCTCGCGGTGCGCGTCCAGTCGCGCGTGACCGCCCCGCCGAAGATGTTGTGGCTCCAGCAGCTCTGGTAGAACTCGTCCTGGAACAGATCGGCCCGGGCCCGGACGCGACCCGCGGGACCCCGCCGGCTGGCGAAGGTGTTCTGCAAAGACTCCTGGGGCAGGGACTGTAGAACGCGGATGCAGAATTCCCGGATCTCCGGGCCGCCGCCCACGCCTTGGAAGCTGGGTTCGGAGACGCCGCTGTGTTCGTATTCGAGGAAGCTATTTGGGTTCGGGTTAGTAGTGGTGGGTTGGGTGGAGTGGGGAGGGGCAGGCTGGCTCACCGGGCATGGAGATTGGAGGGGAGAACGCAGAAGACCTTGTTGGCGAAGTCTAGGAAGGTATACAGGAAGCCGTATTTGACGCAGAGCTTCAGGTCTGGGTCCTTGTGGTTGAAGCGGATGTTGCCCTGGCGGAGGACTCGGAGCAGGATGTCGATCATGGGTTGGGTTAGGATCCCGTTGGTCATGTACTTCGATGGCAGACTCTTCCCGGCGGGCTGGTATCGGATAAATTCGAGGGCGTCGTTGCTGCTCAGGAACTCGCGGAATTCATCGGTTGGGGGCGACAACATATCGTTCCTGATGTATTGTTGGAAGTCTCTTCCTGCGTACTGTTGAGGGCTAAGTTAGAAAGCGGCGAGAACTAACGGCAGGTTCAACTGGGGCTTTGACTCACCTGGCGTATATATGCCAGCAGGGCATCGACCATTCCAGGATGTCCGTCTGTCAGTGCCATCAAACACTCCCGACCATTCTGGGACAGTTCAGGGCAGCCGGTCGTAGCACTGTACCTCTTGACCACATCCTGTAGCTCGGATTGGGTGTAGAAGACAGAATACATGGAGCTCGGCCAGTAGGGCAGGAGAGTGACTGTGCGCGATGGTTTGAAGACAGGTTGAGTTCTGCTGAAGCGCGCCTCGAGGGACCCAGTCCTCAAAGACTCGTGCGCAAAGAACAAACAGAAACGAGGGCCATGCTGCTTGCCGAATCGGGCATCGACAATCTCGGACCAGAAGTCGAAATCACCGCAGGTCTCGTGTGCGTCATCCAAGATGAACACCAGTCCGCTGTTGTGATCACTCTGAAGATCGCCGTGCACTTCGTCCTGACTCAGGCCCTGCGCATAGGCTTCCTGGATCAGGTAATTCAATGAGCTACAATTCCTTTTCCAACCTTTCACGAAGATGACCTTGCGCGTCTGGCGAAGGAAGTCCCTCAGCAAAAGAGCAAGGGTTGTCTTGCCGGACACGGGTGAGCCTTGTACATAGACGACATGTTTTGTGTCGAGCTCTTGTGCTATCCCAAGCAACGTGTCAAATCGTGGACAGATCTCAGGTCCTTTGTGTATGTCCAGCTGTGGTGATGGTGCAAGCATGGCGGCTTGTTTCTTGGCTGGATCTATGGAAGACACTTAACAGACAAATCTGTGGACGGTTTTCTGAGTAACTTACTTTCAGTATATTCCAGGTGCTTGCTGAGTGAGTGATGGCATTCAGTGCATGAGGCCTCTTGATCGATAGCAGATACAAAGGACTCGGTGGTGCCCATCTTACAGGAACACACGTAGCCTTTGTTTAAGCCCTGGACAGTGCATTTCCCAAATAGTGTCTTCACCTTCTTCAGATCCGTCGGAATAGTAGCTGCTGTAGAGGATGCCGGAGTAAAGACGCCGGTCCCGTCAGATGACGAGGACTTCTCTATGGGCTGGGACGACATCACTAGGAGGGTCTGTAGAAGCAAGAGAGAAACAAGAGGAAGCTGACTCTGTAGATGGAATTGATGGTCTTCTCTGAACGAAAATACTCAGCTTCACATCCGTGGCTGGGCAGACCGATGGTTGGGAAGATTGAAACCGGAATGTTTCTCCGTGAAACTGAACGTTGCGGGAGTTCGATAGAACACAACCAAATTTAAACCCGAGAGCGAACAGGTGGCTGAGTGGGATAGGAGGAAGTGAAGTTCCGGTGTAGTGAAGTGAATGCCTGCGCGGATGTGTTCATCATGACTGCCGTCTTAGGATCGGTGCAAACAGGCCCAGTCATGCAGTGTTCAGTTTTCTTCCCCCACCCACATCGCTGACACAATCTCACATCGACAAAGAATCCAAATGCAACATGCGAAGAAAGATCTATCAAGAACCGTGAATGAATCGCCTTACCCCAACCCCCACTTGCAGATCCTCCTTTTCCTTCTTGCTCTTCTTCTTCTCCTTCTTCTTCCTCCTCCTCCTCGTCCTCCTCCTCGTCTTCTTCTTCCTCCGACCTCTCTTTTCCTTTCTCTTCCTCCTTCTCATCCTACTCGTCCATAACGACATCGAAAACAACACAGCCATCAGCAGCAGACAAGCTGACTTCCAGTTCCAAGCCCCAACACATGCCAACTCAGTCCGCCAGAGACTGAAAAGATCCCCAATGACACCAGCTCGTCGATGTACTGGCTGCGCGGAAGACATAAGCCGGGCCAAAGTGGCACGCTCGCACTGTCCGCATAAATACTGCTCATCTTGCCTAGAACGCCACTTCAAGTCCTCACTAACAGAAGGGGGCCGGTTTCCTCCAAGATGCTGCGGACGGCCCTATGACATAGCCGCTGTGAGCAAGCACCTCACACCTGAGACCCTCCGGCAATACGAGAAGAAAAAGGTTGAGTTCGAGACTCCGAACAAAGTATACTGCTCGCGTGGACGGTGTTCTGCCTTCATCCCCTCAACGTGGATCGCCAACAACACGGCAAATTGTCCCAACTGTGGCCACCAGACGTGTGCTGTCTGCAAGGAACCGTTTCACACGGGATTTTGCTCACAAAACACCGACTACAACCGACAGATGAGCGCCGCGAGGAAATACGGATGGCAAACATGTCCTCACTGTAGGCGACTCGTGGAGCGTCATTCCGGATGCCAACAAATGGCGTTAGTCAGAACCTCTCTAAGCTCCCCCTCGTTTTTCCCGCGGCTCCGATACTAAATCAGAACGTGCCCCCCTTTAGGTGCCTTTGTGGCGTCGACTTCTGCTACTTCTGTGGTAGAGTTTGGAGGACCTGCGGGTGTAAGGGTCCGGCTGCTGATCCCAGGGCTGACGAGTTCGCGCAAATCATGGAGCGCTCGGAGAACCTCCCTTCTGGAAGCGTCGATTACATCGGCCCCGCCTTTCCGGATCGTGGTCATGCTACCCCTCCTGCAAACTTCCCTGAGGCTCCCCAGAATCCCCGTCGCTCTCGGGGTGGTGGGCTTTTTGGACTTTTCACAGGCCGTCGCCATGCCCGTGCCCGGGATCCTCCAGAATCTCCCGGGTCGCCCGTGGCCACTCCGCGGGGTGGTCCGTTCATGAGCGGCCCGCCCCAGAGTCCCGCCCCTACAGGTGATGGCTTCCACTCCTCCCCGTCCGTCCCTCTGGGCCTTACCCCGGTTGGGTAGATTTTGACTAATCACCCCTCTTGTAGTAGAACAGCGACCTCAACCGGCTCCCCAAGCCCATCCGTCTTCCCACCTCTGGGGCCAACCGTTTCGGAGTCACCTCGCCGTGGGTAGTATGGTGAGTAGCCACCTTCGCCAGCAAGAGCTTCGGCGCGGTGGGAGGTACCAGCCCGAGGCGTACCATCTGGAGCGGATCAGACAGGAAGTCCTCGAATTTCGGCGCCAACATGAGAATGACTGGAAGTTCAACGATGTAATTTGATGCGGCTAGCTTCTCCTTCCTGCACTGCAGGAGAGATCCAGTTTTCTGGTGAGTCGTGCGGTGAAGGAAGGAGACCGTGGAGGATGCGCCATATCTCTGAATCTATTGTACCCGTGTATTTAGGGAGTGCCGTGGATTTGCATACTTTGGAGGTTTCACCACTTACCGGCGAAACAGGACTTCGTTGTCTGGGTACTTGCTGTATCCTTCTTCAGTTTGGAACGGAGTCGAACTTGAGGCTGGAGCTCGATGTTATTTCTCTGTGTTGGCCGTCTCGTGTTGATTTTTGAGTACTTTATGATTCTGAAATTCGATAGGGCTTTTGCAGGTATCATATTCATCGATCTCGGGTCTTAAGGGCCTGTGTAGTTCTGTTTCGGTACGAGTATGCGCATATGAGCCTGATCTTTGCTGGGGTATGTCCCCCTCTGGTCCTTGGTAGGTTGTGCTCCGGATGTCGTGTGGGTGAGCGTTTGCTGGTAGCCGAAGGAATATATGGCATCGAATGGATTGAAAACTGAACACTGTTAGTTCAAGGCCTCGGCAATTCACATAAACTGCCAGCCATTCTCAGCAAAGTTCAAGCCAGCTAGTAGGAATATACTGGCTGATGTTGTGCTCAGCAATGGTTCGAATAGTTATTGCGCAATCTCTAGAGAAGTAGAGGTGGTGGCAGATATTGGTCCAGACAGGAAAATTAATTTATAAAATGAGAAACATTGAGCAATATCACCAAGTAGCATCATTGGTCTAGTGGTAGAATTCATCGTTGCCATCGATGAGGCCCGTGTTCGATTCACGGATGATGCAACACGTTTCCTTTCTGGGAACCTACCGTTTTTAGCATCCGTTTCTCGATCGGACTCATCACGATTCGGTCATGGACCTCAACTTGATCTCATGATTTCATTTGAAGTTACATGATTATTTTTTAGGATCACAAAAGACTTGCAAATCGCGTGACTGCTACTCAAGCGCATTTGTCATCTTAATCCAACTATATACGTGAGTAAATAAATACTGAACTCCCTCACCTCCAACTAGTACGCCCCCTTACGAGCCTTGTACTTGGGCTGATCCACCGACTTGACTCCCTTCAGCGCCGTCAGGACCGGAGTCTCGTAGCTCAACTCTAGGCCCTCCACCTTGGCACCACCCTCATTCTGGGCCCACACACTCAGTGCGATCCAGTTCGTTCCTTGGTAGTTCAAAATACCCTGGGGAACCGGGAAGCTTGTCTGGGGTCCGATATTACTCACATACTTACCGTACTGGTATCCGTTCACATACAGCTGCGCACGATACGCGTCGGGAGTAGTGCTGTTGGCGAAGTTGAAGAACAGCGGCACGTCCCATCCAGTCGGCAGGTCGAGCTCGAACTCAGCACTATAGAATCCGATGCCGGGCTTGGAAAGGCCGTCGAGAGGACTGGCGGACTTCCATTTCTGGCTGGGAGGTTGAGGCTGGTGGTATCCCTGGCGCTCAGCGTAGAGACCACCTTCGTTTAGAGGACCGCGAGTCTTATCCTGGTAGTCTTCGCCGCCGAGGTTGCCCGTCAACTTCCAGGAGATGTCGCTGGCGTCGTGCCCGGCAAGGTCATAGTTGAGGATACCACGGGGCGCCTTCATGAGTTCTGCACCGACGGTCCAGTCCTCGTCCAGACCAAGGTTATCGACGACCACCGTGAAGACGTATTCCTTGCCGGACTTCAACTTCGGAAGAGTGACGGTTTGATTGTAGTCAGCGTAAATAAAGAGACCGGTGAAAGAGCCAAGGAAGGTATCGTTGAGCCAGATGGAGCTTCCAAATGCAGTACCACCCTGAGTATCGACAGTAAAGGTGGTCTCATCTCCGGTAGCGACGAAACGACCACGGTAGATCAAGTAGCCAGTGTGGAAGCCATAGTCGGACGAGTATAGCGAAGTCGGAGTGGTCAAGGGGCGGAACGTGTTCTTGGTCTCCGCAAGATCGGCGGCTGTCCAGAGAGAGTCGTCGTACGAGGATTGGATCTCAGGAAGCGTGTCCAAGTACTTCCAGCTCAGGCCCTTCAAGCTCGGAAGCGAGATCTTGGGGGCGCTGTATTTGACTTCCGTCGTCCAAGCACCGTTCTTTGCGACTGTGTGACTGGTCTTCTCTCCATTGATGTAGAGGTTGCGAGTGGTGGCCGGAGCACCAAAGACTTCGATGGGGGTGGTGGCGTTGAAATCGGCAGTGAGGTAAAGGCCGTTGCCCTTGACATAGGCAGTCCGCACGAGGTAGCCTGCCTTGACAATAATGGATGATGCAACTGCAGCCTGGGTGCTGAACTCCGTTGATGTACTATCTTTACCGACTTGCGGTACCCAGTAGTTGTACGCAGAGTTCCGATCTATTCCTAGTCAGATCTATTAACCTAATCATGAGATATAAAGTCTTACCTAGGAGATGGATCTGCAAGTCTCCAACCTTGATGATTTGACGAGTAGAGGAGACATCCCAGCCAATCACAAGAGACTTTCCAGTCTGCTTGGATGAGATGGCAGATGCCTTGCCTTCGACAACAGTCACATTCGACTTGGTAGTGATCGCGAGCTCATGGTGCTCATCAGCTCCTCCGTACAGAACGAGGACCTTTCCGTCAGAGAACTTCTTCCAGGTGAAAACCTCAGCAGTTGAGTACAAGATGTTTGTTCCAGAGACATCATAGTCGACAACGTGAATCTTAGAATCGCGTCCGTTGAGGCTCAGGCTGCCTCCCAGCTGAGGGATTGTCAGACTACCAGCACTGGTTGGAACCTTCAGCTTGTATGAGGTGGAAGCCTGGCTGGTGTAGTCCGAGTGTCTGACAACAAAGAAAGAGCCAGTGTTGTTGCTACCGAGCAAAGGAGTGACGGTAATGTCGGAAGTATCGGCATAGCCCGAAGTGGTCAAGTTTCCTGGAGTGGCAAGGAGGTAACCTGGCGAGGCCTTGGCAAAGTTACCGAGGAGCTTTAGCTCACTGTACTTCTCCCTGGTAAGATTGCGAGATTCGGTCAACGGCGAGCCATAGTCGTAGGAAGTGTAGCCATTTGCATAACCCAGGTTGCCCCAGTTGGTTCCTCCAAAAGTCTTTGATCATTAGTTGGCATGCGAACCCGAGAGAAGTGTGTAGAAAGCTCACCATGTACAGGTTGAGGATAGCAACGCCGAAGCTAAAGTCGTTCTTGTAGAAAACTCGTTCGAACTCGTGATTGACTAGAGCAGCACATTTGGCAAATCCAGGACCGCCCCATGGGTCAAAAGCGCCAGCTTGGAACTACTACTGGTTAGATCTAGAACACAACATGGCAGTACACAACATACCTCAACAATCGAGTACGGAGTGGTAGGACTCTGTTCGAGATGAAGGGTGCGGAAGTTGGTAGGCAAGTTGCCAGCAGGCCAAGTGGAGGGGTTTGCCTAAGCGATATTAGCATAGAATTAAACACCGCAGCGCAAGTACATACACAATCAAACCCAAGCCTAAGCAAGTTAGTAATAGCTTAGCACAGAAGAGGGCCTTGACTTACGGGTAGCTGTCATGACCATAGATATTCACCGAGCCCTCGCCGGTTCCGGGGGCGTTGTGCCCACTGGCAGAGGCATCGTTGCTGATGAAAGGCACCACGATGCCCGCATTACGAGCCTGGTCAAGGACGTATTGCATGTAAACGGGATCAGGGAACGTGACATTGCCCGAAGAGCCAGAGTACTCGTTCTCAGGCTGGTAGAGGATGATAGGACCGCCGTTAGTGATCTGGTACTTGGCAATGGTTGCGGCGACGTGCGCGATGTAGCTAATAACTGTCAGAAATGCTGCTGTGTAAGGGGAACAGAACACAAATCATACTTGTCAGTAGCTTCAAGGTATGGCTTGTCACTCGAACGAAGGATTCCATCGACTCTCTGCAGCCAACCGGGGAAACCTCCTCCAGAAACCTCGGCATTAATGTACGGTCCCGGACGGGCGAGAAGGTAGATTCCAGCCTCAGCAGCGGCTTCAAAGAAGGGTTCGAGCGCGAAAACGCCGTCCGCCCTGTATTCGCCCGGCTTGCCTTCCAGAAGAGCCCAGTCGACATAGAAGGAAACCGTGTTGAAGCCGAGAGCCTTGATCTTCTGGAAGATATCGATGTACAGGGTGGGAACTGGGATTCTGTTTTCGACACGTCAGAAACGATACAGAAGATAAGCTGTGGAATGACCGACCGGTATGGATGAACTTCTCCGCTGAAGATCATGATTCTCTCCCCATTGATGAAAAGTGACTTGTCATCCCATGTGACCTTTTGTTCCCCTCAGTCAGTCGATGTCGATTGTCTCGTCTATAGCTGAGCAACGTACATATTTCTGAGACAAATCCCTCTTCGCTGCGTCAGGGTGCTCGGTGAGAGTAAAGCCATTGAAGCGATGCTTGACCGCTGCGCCAGCTGCGTGCACCGCCAGCAAGGCAGCACCACAGACTGGTAAGAACCTCATGTTGGGTTAGATAGAGCTTGCCGCAAAAGCTGTATCGACCCAGAGCAATTGGTACAGTACTGCCGTACCCAGTGTGGTCCAGAGTAGAATTCCTCCCCGCAAAACAGGGGGGGCAAGTGACTCATTTTATCCCCCTCCCTTTGCTTGCCTCCGGCAACCCCTCTTGTGTAGGCTGAATACTGGCCAAAATCGTTGGGATCTTAGCCGGGCCGCGACCCTCGTTTGTGAACCAACCGCATTGACATCATATGGCGCGAGGTCGAAGAGAGGGGAAGTGGGACTCGCATATTAAAACGAAAGGTACTAGAGACAGACATACAGGCAATCAACGGTGGCCAAGTGAGTCTAGCGAGAAGATGGAGTGATGGTGGTGGAAGAAGAGCAAGAGACTAACGGGGAAAGCGGCCTGACGATCCTCCACAGGGGCAGTGCCCCGTTGGGTTAGACCCGCTGGTGGTTTGTTTGCTGCGGGGGTTTTCTTCTTCTCCGCACCTGCATCTTCTTCCTCCAGGCTTCCCTTACAACTTACGGAGTACCAATTTCTCTTTATCTTCCCCTCTGCACTCGTCGATCTCGGGTGGTGATAATCTGGCCGTCGTACCTGTGTATGGGTACTCCCATGCAGGAACGGATTTCTGATGTGTAGTATCGAAGCCACTCCCTTCATTGAGATTATCGCAACGGTAATGGGGCGATGTGGTGCCTCGCCATGACGGAAGGACCCTGGACTCAGAACCCAATCAGTCCAAGCTTCGCGGATGGCTGGACTGTGGGGTGCCACCGGAGAGTTCTTGTTAATTTGTGGATAAATTCTTTGAACTACTGACTGTCATCATTTAAGTTGAATCATGCCATCCCCACACCTCTTTCCCGGGATAGACGCCTTCGCCCAAGACAAGCAAGAAATGAGAGCAGCCTGAAAATTGCAAGACTGAAAAGATTCTGCGGAGCTTGGCTTGAATACACCAAATTGCATTGAATTCACGATTTACGCTTCATATCCCTTAGCCTTTGTGAAGGTCATCGTCATCCTGAGCTCAGCTGCAGCATGGTCGAGCTAGCAACGCATCTCCTGCGCCCGGTAATTGCATCATTTTCTCCGACATTCACCCGCGATGCAGCAGAAACTGGACCCCTCACTCTGACATTAACCGAGAGAGTTCAAAGTTAATCTAAAGAGTAATGAAAAAAATTTATCCATCGTTTCGAAATCCGGCTCACTCTGACATTTCTGGCCAAGCGTATGCTTTGCTGTGACATTTTAGGACGAGGCAGACTCAATGGACCCTGAAGGCTCCACGACCATTTTTTCTCATGCGTGTCCGACAACTCTTGTTTCCACCCAGAGCGTCCACAATGCCTAGTTGTTGCTGCGAGCCCGCAGGGTGACAAGCTCCCGCACATATCGCTTCAGGTCCCTCAGTTGCAGACTTGGCTGTTGGAACGCGACCTGGATTTCCTCCAGAGAGCGGCCGCGGGTTTCGGGCATATAAGCCGCCAGGAAGGCGACGGTGCCTAGCGCCAAGCCACCGAATAGAAAATACACGCCGAAGGGCGATTTATCCAGAATAATTGGAGTGATAATAGCGACCAACCAATTCGTGAACTAATACGCACGCGTCTCATGAGTTACAAATCCCCTAAAGAAAGACAGAAAAGGAAGGGGGAAAGTCTTACAAAAGCCAACGCTTGTGCCACGCAATTGGCCGACGCGCGCACATGGGCTGGTTGGATCTCGCTGGCGTAGATCTTGCTCATAATTGCCCAGCTGACTGAATATGCTAGTCCGAACACATAAACTGCTGTGATGACCACCCACCGCGCCGCACCGGTCTGATGTACCACCCCAGCAGCATACAGACCTCCGATGAGGAGCATGCACGTCGCGAGAACAAGCCCTCCCGTTATGGCCGATGTACGACGACCCCAGCGATCTGCCAGCAGGAAGGCAGGAATAGAGACGGCCAGCATAAGGATCGCAGATACCCCGGAGGCTAGAAATGACGCGGTCGAGGAAGATAGGCCGGCCTGGGCGAACAGGGTGGGCGCGTACTGGGTTCTTGTTAGTCACTTACGTGGCTGCAAGGGAAGCGCAAAGATCTGTGTCCATGGAAGAGACCGAGTACTCACATACAGAACCCCGTCTATTCCCGAAAGCTGTACCATTCCCAAGACAAATAGTCCCAACACAGTGCGTGGTCGATACGCTCGAGAGAAAAGCAACACGAAACTCTGCCAGGGCGACAGATTGGAGAAGTGCTCGGTAGCAGTGAAGCTGCTTTCGACTTCGTCCAGAGGAAACTGTAGACGCTGCAAGGAGCGTCGAGCCTCAGTTCGTCGGCCGTGGAGGATCAGCCAGCGGGGGGACTCAGGTAGAGTAAGGCAGCTGATGACCAGACAAGAGGCAAACACGCATTGGGCAAGCAGCGGTAGTCGCCAGGCTATACTAGAAGGAATAGCAACGGTAGCGTAGCAGGTGAAGTAGCCAGCACAAGTGCCCGTTACGGCAAAAAACTGCGGTAGTCCCGCGAGAGCGCCGCGGAATCGAAAGGGGGCGATCTCACATATGTAGACGCTCATGGGTCCGAGAAAGATGCCTTGACCGGCCCCAGCTAGTGCTCGGCCGGCCATGAAGAGCGCCAGCCGTGGTGCCATGCCCTGAAGAAGTGACCCGACCGCAAACAACGCCGCACCAAGCAAGATTATTCGCAATCGACCCGATCGATCCGCCATATGACCGGCTATAAGAGATGGGAGGACGCCCGCCAGCATCATGAGCGCGACCGTGAACCCTAACAGGAACGGGGACAGTGGGCCTATCGATTGGCTGAACTGTGCCATGGAAAGCAGCGCGCCAATCGAGCCCGTGTCATAGCCGTTGGAGAAACCACCGAGGGCGACAAGGACCGAGGCGAAAACGTATTTTGGAGGCAAGCGTAGTGCCATTGTGAAATATAGATAGATAGATGAGGAAATGGATGAGTATCTGAGATGGGCAGGACTGTACAAAGCAATGAAGATGGCGGGGTAGAAACCCCTACCCTCTCTGTATTTGCTTATTGTCGATCTGTGCCCAGCTTATATCATATGCGGGGTTGAAGATAACGTCTTTGCGTCTAATATGTCATCGATTAGGGCTGACTTATGCCTAGAGTCAGACACACTCAACACTTGCTGATCAGAATAGGTACCGCGAGAGCTGATCTTGTCTGTGCACTAGGACTATTGGAACGGGCGCAGCACTGCCTGATGGGCACTGGTCGTCGAGACTGTTACAACAGATGGCTTTCTTGAATCCTCTTTCTTCTCGCTTATTTGTCCCTGTATTTTAGTTCAGGCTGGGTCAAAAGGAATGAGCCATAAGCGGATGATGACGTTTCTTTAGCATACGCGGTATGAGGGCTTCTTGAAAAGCAAAGCGTCCGAGAATTAGGTAGACATTTTCTCAGGAAGTCCACAGAATCCCAGGCCACATGTCGAAGTCTTCTGTGCCGTCTATTTGCAGATCAGTTGGGTTGACAAGATTCATATCGTATTCCGACGTGCCAAGGAAGTCCTGCATTGTTGGCTCCAGGAATGCCATTTCCGTAGTATAATTTGCGGGGGGCAACACTCCGTCATTATGACTCTCTAGTTCCGGGTCTGCGACTATACCTTGGACCGATGGAATAGATAGCCTTGGTGTATGGCTACGGGGCTCTTGTCCTGCGCGTGCATTATCCGAGTTGGCGGGTAAAGCCTGCTTAACGCGTTTCAGGTTTTCATGGAATTCTGAAGCGGCGAGATTGCCTTGGTCGCTCATTCGGTGCAAGATCTCGGTTGCCGTTTCCAAGGCCTCCAAATCCGCAGGGTTTCCAATAGAGGGGAGGAGCCCTGAAATCACCAACGCGATGCATGAGGAGAACAAATACTGGGCATAGAAGTAGCCATACATCGGCAAGGAGCCATTAACCCATTCCTCAATGATCAAAGAGTGTGAGTGCCGCGCAGCGTGAATGCATGCTTCACTGATTGTAATCACGGGCTGTGGAAGGTCTTCAGAGGGTTCTCGATGGCCGCTTTGGAAAAGAGCGTGAAGTAGAATCGGGCGGGTGGCTAGGATGACACACTGATGCTTGTGATGAGAAAGTGTAGTTCATTTCAAAGAAAGGCAGATGCCTACCTGATTGAATTGTAAATGCAGGGAGACAATGTGCTTGGGAGGTGCGCTGTCCTCCTGACGTAACCGTACATGTTCTGGGAGCGACTTCAGCCAATCTTGTAGAGCAAGTAGCAACTGCTGCTCTCGCTGCAGGAATGGCTCTATGTGGTGCTTCCTGCCATAAACCTTGTCTATCGTCTGTCCTATAATGCGAGACAGTCGAATGCTAGCCACTAGGTATGCGGTATCTGAGAACTGCTCCTGGGCAGTGGGATCAGCAACCTCTGCTGGCAAGTCGACATGGATGTCTTCGTCGCGGATCTGCAATGGAAACCCAATTTTCGATGTAAACATTCGATCAAACACATAGATCGCCCACCAAAGTCGTACTCGGTGTTCACGTTCTATAGCATTTGCACACTGTTGTAGGGGAATATTATGGTTGAGTCCAAGAACTAGACCTAAACGCATCGCGCTGCCTATCAACATATACCCAGAATGCCTTCGGTTGAGGAAGTAGGAGTATAGAGACTAGTAGCCAGTTAGCTTTTCCTTCGCACAAGCAATGTAGGAGACCCTTACCAACAACAATAGACTCTCCACATATATCATCCCTGGCCGCTCCGGCATGGTGGGTATAAGACTCATTGCTCGAACGTAGTATTTCGTTCCTGGGACCTTGCTGGTGGGCGATGCACTTGACCGGGAGGAATATACTTCACCCAGCGCAAAGAGCCCGAAGAACTTGCATGTTAAGGCGGGATCATCTTGCAGTGAGGGGATCTGGTAGACAGACTCCAGCTGCTCGAGGGTCGATTTACGGAGGACTAGATGGTAGACACGACTCAATTGATTGAAAGCGATGCGGACTAGAAGACGAGCCTGAGCAAGTCCAGGCCACTGGCTTGCGCCTTCGAGCAGAGAAGACTCAGGCGTATACTGAGTTCGCGCGACGTGAGCTGTTTTTGGGTCTCCTGTAAGAAATTGGCGCAATCGCGTCGAGAATGCTGTGCATGCTGCTTCTCCCATATAGATGGGAGGGGCGGATGAGTCGTATGGATAGAACCAAGCGCGATCTCCGATGAGTGGGTTCTGGACTGAAGGGTATGTATCAGACGACGGCACAGGGAGTTGTACAGAGCTGGAAGGAGAGCTATGAGGTGTGCTGAGAGCGCGTAGTTGCTCTTTCAACTGAGAATTCTCGGAGAGGATCTCATCAATGTAACTGGCCAGAATGGTCGAGGATCAGACGTGATTGAAGTGGGGAAAGTGAAGAAGGGAGGGGAAAAAGGTAAGGTACCTTTCCTGAACTTTGAGCTTTCTATCGCGAACGGCATACTGACAGGTTTCCCCACACCCAGCTTGCCGACATCTTGAGCAAGGCTGTTCACCTGAACATTTGACTTTGAGAGAGTGACAGCGATTACAGCTGTGCCGAACGGATCAAGTCAAACACTGCACCTGCATTCGGGGAATTTCAGGACATACGCTACAGGTTTCTTGTTGAGCCTTTTCGGTGGATTCTTGACGACAGGCATGGATACTAGGATTGCTTCAATGACCCAGTGAGAATATCAATTGTGAAGTGAACGAGTTGTGGCGGATAGTCGGCGAGTTGATCTTTTGCCGACAGGAGATTCGATGACAGCATGCCTTACTCAGCATCGGCATATCCGCAGCCAGCCGACCCCAGCTGTGATCTACAGCAAGTTCATATTACTCCTCGCAACAGATTTATCAAGGAGTCAAGGCTACTTTGACCTCTGACTATAACTTGCCACTGTGGTGCATGTCATTATCAAGACGTCCACTGATTTCAACATCAACGGCAGTATAATATCAGCAACCGAGCAACGTTATAGGCGAGGTTGAGTTGCCGAGCAATGTGATTTGGATTTTGGTTCGGCAGGTTCAATGAATATGCCGAGCATTCGATGAACCAGACAATAAAACATGAAATATATCCAGGCAAAATCATGCCAGGATGTCCTGGGATACTAACCAGCATGAAACGATTCAATGCTTCATAAATCCAACTTCCGTGTTCGGTTTCACCTGGAGACCCCTTCCCAGCCCTTCAGCGTTGGGGAGACAATCAGAGGTAGTGTTTTGGTCACAAGCCATAGAAGCTCTTCTCCACTCCAGTTCGATCTTACATGTGAAGGTACTATACATTGTCTATCTTGACAAGCACTCTTCACTAACAGTCCGGCAGGCAAGGTGAATGTACAGGTGGACCTTAGTGAGAACGCAGTGCCGTTACCACAACCAATAGCATCAACCACTTTTCTGCGCATGAGCCAGCCACTTGATGATCCCTCCGAACGAGCGGAAGGCCTTGACGCCGGAGTCGAGTATTGTCTACGCTTTGAGTTTGTGGTTCCTTGCGCGCTACCACTTCAAGCCTGCCAGCATAGTTGTCGTCATGGACAAGTACATGAAGAACATCTCTCCCTTCCGCCAAGTCTTGGAACATTAGGCCACCGGAAGAAGTCATTACATGGCAAGGATGATATGGCTCCTGAAACAGCCTCAGTCATTTACCACATATCTCTCCGAATAAGCAAGAAGTCTTCTAAGGCCGGGACAACAGCCCCCATTGTGGAATGGGAGCACCCGATAAACATTCGTCCGTCGCGCGTGGAGCGAGCACCGGTCCTCGTGCCACGGGAAAGCAAATTCTATTGCCTGCGGCGAGAAGGTGCAATCACAAGGGGTTTTTCCAGAATACTCCAGGGTGTTCTGTCAGCCCAAGCAGTCCAACCCACAGCGATAGCACCAGAAAAGGCTCCTTTTAGAATGGTGCCCATCGACCTGCATTACAGAGCCCTATCCGGTGCCCCTCCGCCAAAACTGTCAGCCATCAAAGTCGAGCTCCAAGCGATCACCCTCTTCGGCGCAAAGCCTTGGTCAGACTTTCCCGACTTGACCAATCCGGTAACTTGGGGCCGCCACCAGAACCATTATACATACTCGGTGTCGTTAGCAGACATGCAGCCCGGCCCTCTGAAGTGGCAGCCGAAGAGCACAGATGATGAGACCTCGCCGAGCTTCAGATCCACAATCCAGGTGCCCATGGAGCTTCCTGGTGATTTCGACTACCCCCCAACATTCAGCCACTGCTTCATCTCCCGGGTGTATGCCTTGAGGGTCGATATCTGTTATCGGGCCCCGGGTGCGTGGGGGAGAAGCAGAGTGTCGTTGACTGTTCCGCTGCAGATATTGTAGATAGCTATAAGCACCGGAAGATAGAGATACCCCCCTTGTATATTAGAAGCTACTACCGATCAATTGCCGTCTTTCGCACCTCCCAATGTGTACTTTTCATTAGAAGTCAGACCGGATACCTTTCGTATACTGTCTCCACCGTACGGTTATCAAGCCATAAACAGTGATTCTAATGCCCATGAACTATCCCGAAAGAAGAATGAGTTATCCCCTACTTCTGAAACCTCTTCACATGGAAGGCAGAGACAACCCCATTAACCCCCCAAAGCAACATTCACCCAGCACACAATGACGCTCCGAATATCTCCCAACCGAGAACAAAACGAGTCTAACTTCTAACCGACACTCCCTTTTTACTATACCAACTATCCTAATCCCCAAGACGCCCCCACAACCCAACCCAACCACCAGCCCCCTTCCCCCCGGGCTCCCTCAAAATCTACTCCGTATAACAAGGCGTCCGATCCAACGCCGTAAACGCACTGATACACTCATACTTCCCCCCCGCATTGCAGGCGGTGCCGGCCGTTCCATCCGAGTTGCTGACCCCATCCGCGCGATGAGCGTTGGCGCAGATGGACGCGCAGTCCAGCTCTCCGGCGCTTGCGTCCTGGACACGATGCCCGAGTAGCGTTAGCGATAAACAAGCCCTCATTGGTGTGACATGCTGTGGGCGTTGGGGATGGGTCTCACCGAGTACACGCAGCAATGCTCGCTGTTGGCGAATTCGCATTGGCAGTAGGTGCATGCTTGGGTGGTGGTGGCGAGGGCGCCGAGGAGGAGGAGGCCAAGGGGGAGGAGTTGGACCATTGTGATTTTGCTCGAGGGTTTTTGGGGTGTTGGTGGAGAGGAAGAAGAGGTAGGTTGCGAGAGGTGAGAATGGGGACTTTGGCTTAGAGCTGATGCTGGTGGGAAAAAAATGAGAGGAGGGGGGTTGACTGGCTCTTTTTATATTGTAGGTTGAGCTGAGTAGAGAGAGAGGAAGCAAGGTCGAGTGCGGTTCCTCATCATGAAGCATTGGACAATGAACTATACAGTACACCGCTGCTCTACCTCCGATGCCCTGGAGAACATGCCTCCTCGTCCAATGATCCGTTCTCAATTCTCGAGGACGGTCTTCACGATCGGATGCGCTGTATTATCGGGGAACAGCTGTACCGATCTTCCCAGAATGGTGATCTACGCGGCCTACCTTGACTGACGGAGCCATCATGCCATATCAGCAGGATCGCTCTGGATCATAGTGTACGTAGATGTAAGTTTGCATGGGACTGAACATGATCGACACGATCCTGCTCCAAATGGGCTCGGCACACTCTAAATAACTTTGGCTTTTGACGCTAAGCTGAGACTAGCGCTGGCGCTGATTTAAGGAGCGTAGTCCATGATACTATAGATATAATTTAGGTTTCAGCGACATTGTTCCGTCGGAGTGAGACAATTAATTTATTCTGTGATCCTTCAGGTTGTTGGTGTAGTTTGTGCCGCGTAGTCCGGCGGGGACTTTTTTGCGGTCAGCCATGAACCACATGTATGGTCTGCGTCTCGTGGATAATGCTTAGCCAAAGTTTGGTCTGAGTACATATCTTGTGGATCGTCGAGTCCGTAAGCTGCTCCGAAGGTGCGTATTATCTATTGTGGCAATGTTGTGGCAACATCCTGGCCTTGGGGTTGACTGCGAAAGATAGGAAATTTATTGAAATTCTACACTCAGTTATTGGTAGGAAAAAGATTATATACTGTAGATATATGATTATAGAAGATAGGTTACTCAAAAAGGGGTATGTACAGTAGATGACTGACATGGCTTGAGATACAGCTGAGACTCAGTGAGTCACTGAAAAAGGGTTGTACTAAGCAAGTAGCCCCCAGACTAGGCCGACGAAGCTCCCTAACTTAACAAGACGCAACAGAGGGATAGTTCTTGCAAGCACTGGACTTCTTGCCGCCAGTAACCTTGACATCAGTCCAGGTCCAATCCTTGCAGCTACCGCTGCCACACAGGAGGTAGACCTCCGTGGCACCGCTGGCAACACTACCGGTCACGCCATCCAGTGTGATATCCGTGACCGACACACCGTTGGTAGGCTTGCCGGTGGGCTTGCCATCCTCGTAGTCCTGCTGGATGACCACTCCGTAGTCGGTGATACCGGACATGACAATGTTCGTGTATTTGACGTCGGAAACGGAGCCCGTGGCGCCGGAGATGGTCTTGATGCGGACGGCATTCTCAGAGTTGGACACGGTGGAGTGCTCGATCGTGACGTTCTTGACGGTGTTGTCGGAACGGCCACCCACGGAGCCGATAGAGAGGCCGTGGCCGCCGATGCAAGTTCCGCCGGTGAAGTAGATATTCTAAGCAGTAGACCATGGATTAGTGACTGCCTTGATCAGAAAGGGGGCCGGAGAAAGAGGCTGATATACTTCGCCGGAGTTGATTGCGAGACAGTCGTCCTGGTTGTGGACCCAGGGCTTGATGATGTTCACGCCAACCGAGTTGCCCACGTCGAATGCGTCGGTGTTGTGGCCACCAAGGCTGTCGCCATCAGCGTTGTTGATGGTAATATCGGTGAGGGTGATATCGTTTGCCTCGATACTGAAGGCCATGAGAGGGGTATTCTTGATCTCGAGTCCAGTGATGGAGGAGGAGTCCAGCCCGTGGGCGTAGAAGAACTTGGGCTTGGTCTTTCCGCTCGTTCCCTTACCATCCCACCAGCGGGAGCCATCGCAGTTGATGAGATGACCGGAGGCTCCGGTAACGGTGATGTCCGTGCCACTCATTGAGATCAAGGGACCCGCCCATTCCTCATAGCCAAAAGTGGTGGTGCCTTCAAAGGTGACATGAGTGCCGCTCTTGAGGCCGGTCAAGTCCAGCGTGGTTCCGGCAGGAACAGCAATGTTGTCGAGGACAATGGTCGAGCAGCTGGCCTTACCCGCCTTCGCAGCAGCAGCGGTGGTGAAAGTGCAACTGCCGCGAGCCTCTATGGGGGAAGCAGACACAAGAGTAGCCCCAGCAGCCAGGCTGTAGGCCACAAGAGAAGAGAAGGAAGGCATGGTGGTTTAAGGAAAGTGTTTGTGTTTCTATAAGAAAAGAAAGCGAAAGGAACGAAAGTGGTAGACAGTGATTGAGAGAAGGAGTGAATGATCGAGTGCTGTTCATTACCATCGAGCGCCATGTTGACGTCTTATATGGTCGTGCTGGGTGAGCGTATCACAGTGCTGCTCATGATCTTGTACCCCTTTTGTCAACTGCGAATCCCTCTCGCTCCGAGTGCTCACTCTACATGAAGTCAAGGCTAAGCTTTAACGGCATAGCTGGACCCCCTTGCAATCACTCGACCCTGATATCAATTGCAGTGCAGACCGGTATAGGGGTATTCTTCGGTACAGTCCAGCCACAAACCGCTTGTCTTACCTGTGGTGGTCCAATGGCTTGCGTTCCAGGGTCCTGATGGCGCCTTCGGCTCGCCTGAAGATTCCCTGGCCTTGGGTTGGTTGAACCTGGTTCAACCTGGTTGGGTCTAGTCAGGGTTCTAGTCGCAGTCCACTGACCGCTGATTAAACAATTTTACAAGCTTCGGCCTAGCGCTCTTGGTGAAAGCTCGGCTATACCAGTGTGGTCCTGTCGGCATATAGTTCACGTACTAGCCGGGGACAGTGGATTTTACTCCTTTTTCCTTATCAAAACACAGGAACGAAATACCGCTAGACGGAGTGACTTGATAAGGAGATTTCCCTTTCGTTGATAAAACCGTTCTTAATCCTTACTCTAACCCAAACGCCGCTGATTAACAGGCCCGGGGTTGATTCTCCCAGTGAGCCGGCAGCATATACAGTACAGCCTCCGTACAGTCCCTGAAAATCATTGCAGGGTGAAGAATTAATCTGGAACCCACCAGTGGCGGCCTCTAACCGGATCCAGTTAGTCAGGGAAGCACGCGGAAGCCGCTCGTCACGCCCTGCCCGCTTAGATAATCTCTCCATCGGTTCACCCGTTCATGAGGTAGGAAGAAAGAATGATTCCATGAGATGATTATACAGCCAACCCCAGTTCTCCCGTCTCCAGAATCATGGGAGAATCTTTGCGGGTGAAGGAAGCCTTTGCGGCTGCCACCAGGTTTCTGGATCCTGTTCTCCAAAGAGGTATGCAGACCTGATAGCCCTTCCGTGCCGTTGGTGTCGAGGCTAACCTAGTGTGAAGAAGAAATCCAAAAACATCGCGGAAAGTCCCTCCTGGACATTCTGCTAGGCAGCAACAGCTCTGAGACATGTGGAGAAGACGTGTCCAAACGAAGGACTGTCATTGGCAAGGCCTTGGAGATCCTTAGTTCCGTCCATACCGCCTTTGTGACACCACTGAGCGATGCCGATAATGAGGCCCTCTGCCACAGTTCGGCAGACGCAGAGGATGCTGCACTCGAAGATGCCAAGCGACGGCGGCTCCTCCATGCGCTGCTGGACTTAATCTCTCTAGAGGGTATCTACCCCTCGCTTTCGCAGGGAGTCGCGATCCCGCTTCAGAAAAGAGTCATATCGGTCTTGCCCGCAGGCGTCATCGCCCAGCAAGAGCAAGCTCCTGCGCACGAGAGGCCGCAGGACGAAACCCTTCTCGAGAAGATCATAATAGAACTTACCGATATAGTATTTGACGCACGACCGAGCATCCAGCCTGTAGTCCGTGGTCGTATTCTAAGTGATATGATCAGCGGGCTTTCGGATCTAGGTTACAATTCGATAGGGATGCTCGATGACCAAAAGTTACATTATCGTCATGGCCTTACCAAGCTGATCGAAGAGTAAGCTACTGCCAGGAGCGTATATTTACATTGACTAAGCCACGGCAGAACCCCCAGCACGGTAGTCCTTTCTACCCTCTCGCCGTTTCTTCAATCGGAGCCAGCCCCATGGTTCAAATCAGTTGTCTCTGGTTTCTTATCTCGAATCCCCCTCCGGCCAGACGGGGTCTTACAGACCATGATGTTTCTAGCTTCTCAGCTTGCACCCTCCCTTGGGGTAGAGTCACAGACTCAAGTGTCCAATGGTCCTCATTTCACCGTACAAGCAATTATGCAAACATCCCGCCTACTGTCATCTGTACCACGAGGGATGGATACGGATGAGTACTTTACTGCGATCGCTCCACAGCTGTTGAATTTGATAGATGGCGAAGACCCGGATCTGCGGAAGACCGCAGCATATGTCGTCGGTAATGGTATCTTATCGAAGCGATCGTATGGGTCTCGTGGAACGATAGGCCATTCCATCTTCTTAGTACCTATCTTTGAGGCGCTCGCCGCCAGCCTCAGCTCATCTTCAAGGCTATGGCTGACTAGCAAAGACGAGTGTCAAACGTCATCAGGACAGGTGTTGGTGGATGAGGCACTATTGATGCTGGCAATTGACAGACTGACCAGTCTAGTCCTCCAGCCTCCGAATCCAGGCCTCGTCAAGAGAGTCGTCCATCCAGTCCTTCTTCCCCTCTGGGGCCTGGCTTGCTATGCATTAGAACATCAAGCGACAGTGCTGCACGGAAAGGTGCTAACTATCTTACAAGCATACTTTGGTCTGTCAGGCGGACTAGAGCCATTGAAGAAGCTAGTCGATAACCTGCTCTGGGATGGCGGGCCTGCCTGGACCTATGGCATACAACCTCAAAAGTCTGTATCGCTAGTCAAGCGTGATTCGGCAGAAACAGGCCGTAACATTATTCGGCTCGTGGACAACTTGCAGTCGCGGGCAAAGCTGTTCCTAAGTGTCTTAGGTGCCGATCCCAATAGCGAGGAAAGGACGGGCGACATCTTCCTCTATGTCAGCGAGCGTTGGCTCGTGAGGCCCTCGAACGAATCAGAGATCCTCACCAGCATGAGACTTACACAAGAGGACGAAGACTCCAGCAATCTAATCCGCAAGCTGGTTAGTGCTAAGCTGGCTGAGACACTGCTGGATAATTTCAAGGATACACTATCTCGTCGTCCTCTCAGGGTGCTCGAACTCATCAAACAGATCATCGACGGCGAGCTACACGGAGCATATACTCGAAAGAAGAAGAGAACGGATCAGACATCCGGAAAAATGTCTCTTTCGTCCCTAGCCAGCATTGTCAACACCGAAGAAGCCGGACAAGAAGCAGACCCGCAACTGGATTCGACTGAATCCTTGCCCGCCGTATTTAGTCTGTTGTCGACAGTCCTCGCATCCCCCGAATTCACCACCTCCCCAGAGACAGTACCAGTGCTCGAAAGCATCAAATCCAAACTCGACGAACTCATCCCCTACCTCCCCCCCTCGCTGTCCAAAGCCGGCACAACCGCCTCCATGCTCGCCGAGATCCAACTCAGCGAGCAGTCCAGCGATAGCACCAGTGCCGCGAAAACCTCCTCCGAGATCTCCGACTTCGAAACCCACCGCCGCGCACTAACCAACCTCAACTCCGACCTCGCCCCCATCCAAGCCGAGGGCTTCTCCCTCCTCTCCACCCTGATCAAGAAATCATCCCCGGTCCTCGACATTCCCTCCACGCTTACCCTCCTCCTGTCCATTCTCACCGACCCCTCAGACGAACCGCTCACGAACGATGAATTCGTCTACCTCAACGCCATCAACCTCATCGGCACCCTCGCCTCGCGCCACCCACGCACCGTCCTCAAGACCCTGGTCGACCGCTACATCGACCGCCCCGAAGCCAGCGGCGGGCACGTCGACCAGCGCCTAAAAATCGGCGAGGCCCTCCTGCGCACCGTCCAGGACCTCGGCGAAGCCCTCACCGGCGAACCCGCCCGCCTCCTCGGCGAAGGGATGCTCACCGTCGCCGGCCGCCGCGCCCACAAGCCCGAGGCCCAGAAAGACCGTCGCGAACGTCTCGCCGCAGAACAGCGCAAGAAGGAGCGCGAAGCCCGTAAACAGGAGCGCGAAGCCAAGGAGATCATCATGCCGTCCGGCTGGTCCCTGGGGCCATCATCCCAAACCACCACCACCGACACCGCCACCAACCCTCTTGACGACGAAAACGAGGACGACGACGACGACGAGAAACACATCCCCGGCCAACTCGCGCACTACGAAAATATCATCGCCGCCTGGTCTGCGGGCTCAAAATCCGACGCCGAGCCGGACGATCTCCGCGTGCGCGCGTCAGCCCTCTCCATCCTCGCCACCGCCATCCGCACCAACATCCTGGGGTTGGGGCCATCGATCCTCAGCGCCGCAGTCGACCTCGCGCTGGCCACGTTGACGATGGAGCCCGAGCCCGAGAGCGCGATCCTGCGCCGCGCCAGCGCGGTGCTCCTGTCGGATGTGCTGAAGGCCATGGACACCGTGCGCGAGGAGAAAGGCGCCGACGCACTGGGGTTCGGGTTCTCGTTGGCCGAGCGTAATTCTGCTGCTGCGGTGGGGAGTAACTCGACGACCGTGATAGGGAATATTCCGCGGATGCTGCGGACCCTCACGTTCGTGGAGAGCGGGGAGATGGATCCCATTGTCAGGGGCCATGTGCGCGTCGTGGTTGAGAGTTTGGAGGCGTGGTTGGAGAAGGCTTTGATGTGGGGGATTGGGGCGGCGTCGAGGGGTGCTGCCGCTGCTGCTGCTGATCATAACAATAATGAGGGCCCGAGGTTGGAGTTGGGAGATCGGATTGCCGGGCTGAGGATTGATCCTTTGGCTGGGACTAGGGAGGCGAGTCTACGCCCGAGGATTGAGGAGATTGAGTAGGGCATACGAGATACCTTGCTGTGCTGTTTGGGCTGAACTTGGATCCGATTCTTGAACGGCTTCTAGCTTTCGTGGTCTTTCACCTTCGGAGGCTTCGTAACCATCTAGTTCTATGTTCTCGGACTCGAAAAGTCAACCGAAGATAGTAGCAATGAAGTGCAGATGCATCTGATGAGAATTGATTGCCTCGTACAAGCAGAATGTGGCCAGTATTTGTTTGTCCAGTGACAAGCATTGTTTTCATATTACACGCGAAACGACAAAAGCGAAAACGAAGAGCTGTTCCGTCGACCCCAGCTATATCAAGTCAAACGCATCACACCATAGGAATCATTGAGCAACCAGTAAAACGTAAGTCAAGCAGAACCTTCCCTCCCAGTACGCCTTCGTTTGCACCACCCCCAATACCGAAAGACAACAGCATCACAAACGAGATTGTCCTTGTTTCAACCCAGGGTAATGGAGAACAGGAAGTCGTAAGTCTCAGTACGGAAGTCCGCGGCCACCACCACCACCACCACGCCCACGCCCACCTCCGCCTCCACGGCCGCCGCCGCCACGAAATCTGCCGCCGCCGCCGCCGCCGCGGCCTCGACCAAACCCCCCACGACGTGGGCCTCGATCCCGTGGCCTGAACTCACTGGGTCGAGGGCCTGCGGCCATACGAGCTTGGCGTTCCTCGTCACTCATATGGAACTTGTTCTCGATCCCTATCAGCTCGCAGAACTGCGCGGTTTGCGGGTTAGTATACTCGATGGGCTGTTCCTCCGTGTTAAGCGGGACAGCTGGGTCGTAGACTGGGGCCGTTAGAGTGAAGTTCTCGGGCACGTCCAGCTTTCCAGTCTGAACCACGTGTTCGTCCACCCATTTCTCCTCCTCCTCGATCAGCGGCTTATATACCTGATCGCCCTTGTCAGCCGGAGGCTTCGCGGCGGGGTCTCCGAGTTGAAGGTCGTCAGCGAAGACACGGGTAATTGCTAGCCATTCTTTGTCGTACTGCAAACGATAAGGGCGTTCGGTACTGATGCCTTCTTGGTCGGAGATAGCTTCGATCTCGAGCAGCTGTAGGAAGTGGCGTTGAGGAAGGCATTTGTCAAGTGCCAGGAAGTTAGTGGTCTTGTTGAAGATAGCATCGGGCAACGGTCCGTTCAATGGGTAAGGTTCGGGCTGAGGGCGTGCGAAGCTGGCAGGAAGTTGATTGCGAATATCTTCAGGAATGTCAGTTCCACTAGCCGGCAAAGCCGGGTCAGCCTGCGTAGTAGTCTTTGAGTCATCGCTAGGGACTGCCTTGTTAGAGGAGGGCTCGTCGGTCTGTCCGGTCACGGGTGTAGAGACTTTGTGAGGAGTCGTTTCCGCATCGGAGTCACTGTCCAGGTTGAGGTCGATCTCGTCGGAGTTCTTCACGGCTTCGGGTTTGTGCTCGGTCTTCAGCTTCTTGTTGGCGCTATCGCGTTCGATGCCGGTGTAGACACGACCGGATCCGTCCTCGCCGGTCTCGATTCTTTTCCATGTCAGATCGTGCGAAACGCTCGGTTTTAGAGCTGCATACTGAAGGGATTGATCTGCCAGAAATCGAGAGTTCTCAGCCGCCTCAGCCTCAGCAGCCACGGTGTGGAAATTATTCCATGCTGAAATCTTACTCTTGTCATCACTGGGTTCGTTGGGGATGTCCTTCTCAGATGGGGCTTCATCCACTTTGTCGATAGCCGAGGGTTGGCTTGCTGTTTCCGCGCTCTCGTGGTTGCCTGAAGGCTTCTGATCCGCGGCAGGTCGAGCTGGGAGAGTACGCTCGGCCTCGGGATTATCATCGGGAAGCGCAAGGGCCGTGAGGAGAGCACCGTCCAAGCCGAAATGGTGCGGAGCACCCGGGGCGGGAAGAGGATCGGGTAGAGGAGCTTCAGCTTTCCTTTTAGCAGCCGGGTGTTCAGGGGTAACATACTCTCCATGAGCGACTATGGCGGCAAACTTCACATGCAGATGGGCGGAGAACCAATGGGCGGGACGTAGACGGTCAAGGACGTACTTGGCCGCAGGGTTGCCCAGTTTACCACTTTGGGAGTCTTCACGGAAGCCTCTCTTTGTGTTGAAGAGATACTCGGAATCTCCGCACAGTTCAACCTGCTTAGGCCAATCGTGAGATAAGCCCAGGTCAACCTGGGTACGAACCTGAAGTAGCTTCCGAACATCAAGCTCTCTCACGTGGTAGATGCCTGAAACATCGTCTCGATTATAAGGCAATCTCTCCGAATGCGGCTTTCTGTAGTCATAGCCCTTCCAGATACCAGACATGCCAGCGATGCGGAGGGGGCCGAACCGAAGAACGTTCGCTGCACCCAAGTAGTAAATATTCGGGGCAACCCACCCTCCGTAGTAAAGTTCGAAGAGATGATTGCCAGCCTCATGGTTACCTCCGATGAAAATAGTCAGATAGGGTGCGGTGCGTTTCCCACTGTAGTACTCGTGAAAGTCGCCTAACTCCCTGTACTTCTGAGGTACAGACATGCAGGCAAGATCGTTGGCATTGCGGACGGCCTAGAGATTCAGTTGAGGAAAGGATTGCTACTGAGACCAAGCGAGGCGATCGCGGAAGACTCACCTGGAAATCGCCACCTATGATGACCACGTCAACGCCATCCCATCCTTTCAAGGTGGCGGCGTTCTCAACTGATGCGTATATGTCGTTGAGGCAGCCGTGTCCCTGCGAAGAGTATGTTGATTAATCTCGCAGCCTCCAAAAGTAGCGCTCGGGCCAGGCGATAGACCACTTACACAGCCTTCAAAAGCGACCCTGACAGAAGCAGGACTAGAGGTTTGTTGGGCCTCCATCGCACTGGAGGATGGCCTACTTATGGTCAAGTAGCCAAGTAGATCTGGAGGCAGGCGGAAAAGAAGCGAAGAATCCAACAAGCGAACACCCGCAGTTTTGTTGTCAGAAAGAATTTTTGAAGACTTGTCTTCTTCTAAGTAAGATCGAGAGAGATAAGTAGCTAGGAAGTGAGAGACCGGAGTCGAGAAGGTGAAAGAAAAATACAAAACAAAGAAAGCAAGTGGGCGAGCACGAGAATTGGAGGGAGAGCAAAGAAAGCCGAGTACTGAAAGTACCAAAGAAGTACCAAAGAAGTAACACCTCCAGCGAGTGCGGGTGTTTGATTTGCTTGCTTTGCATCCGCCAATTCCTCTTTTTTGGAGGGAGCACCATTTTAAAATCAATTCCCAATTCACAACTGACCCCCTATCAATTCGCCCTTTTCCCATTCACTTGAATTTGTATATCTTGTCCATTGCTTAGGCAGCCTCTTTCCAAACCAAAATATGCCACTCAGTGATCATGCACCTAGGCTGGAATATCTGAAGAGCTCAGCAAGCTTTTTAGAGGCCGCAAGCCCATCGACCGCGGCCCATCTGATGTCCGTTCACCATAACATCATTCGCGACGAGTTCAAGCCCTTAAATCAGCGACAGCAAGAATTTGCTTGTGGAGCATGTGGGAGCCTCCGAAACTCCAAGTCGACCAGGACTGTTCAGGTCTCGAAGAGGAAAAAGAAGCTTGCAGGCTTGAGTGCTGAGGGGGCTACGGTTCTGATCTGTCTTCGCTGCCGTCGACGCACCGTCAAACCCTCCAAAAAAGAACCTATTCGCTCCAATGATCCAGTAGTTCCGGTGACTACGGTACCGAATGCAGTTGCGACTCAATCCTCAACGTCTACGAGGCCTTTGCCCGGACAGCCAGCCCCTGCACTTGCGGATCCAGATAAGGCTGTTAAATCCGCGGAAAATGCCAGTAGCAAGAAAAGAGCCAAGTCTCGCAAGCAAGGTGGTCTGCAGGCACTAATGGCCTCGAAGCAACAATCTCGCCCGACCTCGTCCCTCGATCTCTTTGATTTCTTGCAGCAGTGAAGATCACATGACTGCTGCATGCCACGTGACCGATGCGGACAATCGGGGAGTGTCTCCGGCACACTTTGGGGCTAGCGCGGGGTTCCTCGGCTTCCAGTCGGTCGGTGCTTCCAGCTGAGCGTTCCCCTCGTAACTTAACTACTTCTCAGCTGGCTGGAAGCTCCACCAGCTCCTTCCTTTGTTTCTATCAACTTTCTTTCTTGCAGCTTTTCTCCCGCACCTTAGCTTGGCTACACATCCTGTCCACCTCATATAGCCTGCCTTTTCGATCGTCGGTCGCTCCTTGTCTAACCAGCACAATGTCGACTTACTCTCATGATGATGACGAGCACGATCCTCAGGCTGATGAGCTCCGGGAGACCGCTTTGGTCACGCTGGAAACGCTGATCAGTGCTTGCGGTCCCCAAATGCAGCCCTACATGCCTTTCGCCATTAACGCCGCCCTACGCTACCTCAAATACGACCCCAACGTGGCAGAAATGGAAGATGAGGAAATGAGTGGCACTCAGGACGACGGCTCCGAAGATGACGTAACGGAGGACCCTGATCTCGATGACGAGGAGTTTGAGGACTTTGAGGAAGAAGGAGGATACAGTGACATTGATGATATGAGTTGGAAAGTCCGCCGATGTGCCGCCAAGTTGCTGTACAGCGTTATCTCGACCTTCGGCCATAGCCGCGCGCTAGATGAGGCATCCTTGTATCAACAAATTTCCCCCGCTCTTATCGCTCGATTCAACAAGGAGAGAGAGGAGAGTGTGAAGCTGGAAGTCGTTTCTACTATGACTGCTCTCATCCGAAAGACTGGTGAAGGCTCCATGATCATAACCTCCAATGGCTTCCTTGAGGCTGTGGGTGGCTCGAAAAATTCTAGGAAGCGCAGACGCCAGGATAGCGATGCAAGCATGATTGACTTTGAGCCAGGCATTGGCACCTCCTCCGCTGTCAGCACACCTATTCTCACTCCGGCTTCCCCTAAGTCTGGTGCGCAGGCAGAATTGTCTCGCTCTGTACCTACGATTGTGCAGAGCGTTGTCAAGATGTGGAAACAAGCTTCCGTGCCCCTGAAACAGGCGATTATCGTCTTACTCAGAAGCTTAGCACTGGTCCGCTACGGCGGCTTGACTGATCACCTTCAACAGATCGAAGATCCTATAGCCGATGTCCTCAAATCTTCCGTTTCTAGCACCTCCTCCACTTCGCTAGGGGCCTCTGCGAGTACCGGTACTCTTCAGACTGAAACCCTCGGTCTCATCTCCGCAATTGCCGAAACACACACGTCGGGTGCTCTTTTGCCTTTCTTGATCGCCCTGATTCCTGGTGTTATTGGCGCTGTCAATGATCGTAACTACAAAGTCAGCAGTGAGGCACTGGGTGCCGTGGAACAGATTGTGAAAGCACTTACGCCTCCTCGAGTTGCCAGCACAACCCAGGATCTCGCAACTCAGCTGGATAGATTGTACGATGTGGTTCTTGCACGTATCACTGATACCAGCGCTGATCTCGAGGTTCGGCAACGTGCGATTCACGTCTTTGGCGTGCTTCTGGCACGTACCTCCGGCGAAAATGGTTCGACATTTATCTCCCCTGACCGTCGTTCGAAAGGCCTCGCAGTTTTGGTTGATCGCCTTCGAAATGAGACCACACGCCTTGCAGCGGTTCGGGCAGTCGACGATGTTGCTATTCTCTGCGCTCGTGACGCAGATGTTACCGCATCGTGGGTCGGCGAAGTCACAGCAGAGCTCGGAGCACAGCTGCGGAAGTCGGATCGCGTTCTTCGGGGAGCCAGTCTGGAGGCTCTGCGCAGCCTGGCCATGAATCCTAACACAAAGAGCCATTATGATGCTAGCACCATGAAGGAGCTGGAAGACTGTCTTCTGCCACTCATAAGCGCTGAGGACTTCCATTTCCTCGCCCCCTCACTTATCATTCTCGGGAAACTTATACCTGGCAACGCCGAGCTCTTGGTCAATGACAGTCTGGTTTCTGCACTCTGTTCCGTTGTCCTTTCCCCCCTCGTCGGAACAGTACTTAAGGCCATGCTTCTGGTGGTGAAAGTCATCGGAGAGGCAGGCGCAGGAGCAGCATTGATGAAGAAACTTTTGCGGGATGTTGGCATTAACGGTGATACCTCTGTTGTCGGGCGAGCCATTGGGACGCTTCTTGTGCATGGCGGGTCTAACTTGGGTGTCAAGATGGAGGACTTCATGACCGAATTACACACCGCACCGGACGCTCAGCGAAAGTGCCTTGCGCTCGCTATTTTGGGCGAAATTGGTCTTCGAATGGGCGCTAGCTGTTCGCTAACTCCAGAACTTTTCATCGGCCACTTCAATTCCAAGTCAGACAAGGTCCGCTTGGCTGCGGCTGCAGCTCTGGGAAATGCGGCGGCGGGCGATGTGAAAGCATACCTACCTAACATCCTGGGTGGGTTGAAAAAGAGCGACCCGCAGAGTTACCTGTTACTTCATTCGGTGAAAGAATTGTTACAACATCCTGAGATCGTCAGACCTGACTTAGCTCCTTCCGCGGCCAAGCTCTGGCAGGCACTGCTGGTGGTCTCCGAGGTGGAAGACAACCGTGCTGTTGGCGCGGAATGTGTTGGTCGTCTGGCCCTTATCGATCCCAGTGCCTACATCCCTCTGTTTCAGGTAACCTCCCGCTACTAAACTTTCCCGCATCAAATCGGAACGTGCCAGGACCTAACGATGAACATAGGATCATTTCTCCAACTCAGACGCCAGTATCCGTGGTGTTGTCATCTCTGCCTTCCGTTACACTCTCGCCGACTCCAGAGATACCTACAACGATGTCCTCCGACCCACCATCGTCCCTCTTCTCGTCAACATGCTCAGTGACCCAGACCTGGGCAACCATCGTCTCGCTCTGACAACGTTGAATTCCGCCATCCACAACAAGATGGACATCCTCCTTCCCCATCTCAATGAACTCCTCCCCGCTGTCTTCGAGGACGCCAAACTCAAGCCTGAACTCATCCGTGAGGTGCAAATGGGCCCCTTCAAGCATCGCGTCGACGACGGCCTGGAACTCCGCAAGGTAAACCGCACACAGCCCCTTCCATAGCTCTCTCTCTCTCTCTCTCTCTCTCTCTCTCTCCACCCCACCCCTTTCCCATGAGCCAGACCCAAACTGACAGCTTTCCTTTCAAAAAAGTCCGCCTATGAGACGCTCTACGCTTCCCTCGACACAACCTTCACCCTGCACCACATTGGCGAATTCTTCGACCGCATCCTCGCCGGCATCGATGACGAGCAGGACATCCGCACCATCTCCAACCTGATGACCTCGAAGCTCATCCACATCGCGCCCGAGGAGACCCAGCGCCGCCTCGATGCGCTCTCGGAACGCTACACGGCCATCCTGTCCTTCAAGCCCAAGGAGAACGCCGTCAAGCAGGAGCTCGAGAAGGCGCAGGAGGCCTCGCTGGGCGTGCTCAAGATCAGCCGCGAATTGAGCAAGGCGTTCCCCAGTGCCGAGGTCGCGGGTGACCACCACAAGTGGAAGGCCTATGTGGAGTGGATCCGGAAGACCTTTACCGCCCAGATGAAGACCATCGAGGCAGAAGCGTAGGGTCGCTACTGGCCTCGACCGACCGCTTTATCTGAACGTGGAAATGGCTTGCCAATGCCGGCCGACAGAAGGCCTGGAATTACCTTGGCAGCTTTAGATCGCATAAGCAGAATCACAGTCACAGATTACAAGGTGCACATTATCTAGACCGGACGTATATTTTAGCAGTAGTGTGCAAGTGGGCAGTTTTCAGCATCAAGATGTTCGCTACGTAAGTCTTGTAGAAGGTCCTCGTCTACGCATTGCACAGCCAGAACTTCCCTTCCATGCAGTGAGGTGAGAGAAAGTGATTAGAATTGTATTAGAACAAGTACCAATGCAATGCACAACAAAAGCCCAGGGGTAGTCCGCTCGAAAGTCAAATGCTCAAGTCACACAACTCCTGGTATGCAAGCCTCTTGGGTCAAAAACATCAAGTGTGACGCCATCCATCCAACATGAAGATCGACACCGAGGGGGAAAATGTGTACACGAAATAAAATAGAAAAGCAAAACCACCTTCAATGCCAGTAAAACTCCATATCCTGCAAAATTAATGCCGCCGGTCTCATGCCGTGATCGCCTTCTTCCGGAGCACACCAAGCTTCTCGAGTTTGGCCCAGGCCCGGTCCATGTCAGAACCGTCTTCAAGAGACGGCCGTAGTTCCAGTCCATCCAGGATTTTGATGGACCCACCACTGCCTGCATAAAGCATGAGCTCGAAGATACTGCGCCGCAATCGTGTCGCCTCGTCCAAGTGAGACAGGTGCTTCTGGTCTGCCACTGGGTCCGCTAATGGAAGGGTATAGGGGTCATGGATTTCGAGTTCTTTTATGCCATCCGACTTATCATCTTCCCTCACAGCAATCGATGAATTCAGGTCGAAATCCTTGAATTCGGCCAGAGCCGATGGGATGTCCGAGTTGACGTTGCGCTGGGAGCGGTCCTCCCTAATTTTAAGCTTCTTTGTGTTGGCTGTACCGCTTTTGATGACTGCAGTTGGGTAGAACCGCAACGTAAGCGGGTTTCCTCGGGTATCAATTTTCTGGAGAGAGCAGACTCTCCCTTTGTTAGTCCGTCCTATGCGACCCAGGACTTGACAAAGACGCCTGAGTCTGGTAATGTTGTTGCCAGCGATCGTCAGTCTGGATAGACATTTCATGCCCACCAATCCGTTGACTCCCTTGAGTGAGTTAAAGTTCATGTTCAAGACCACCACATTGGGGAAGCTTGATGCGAAATCTTCCGGAAGGTCTTGTAAGCTGCATGAAGCGATGTCCAGGAGCTGCAGGCTCAGAAGGACGTTGGATGGTGCAAGACAGCGCGGTGCCAGCCTATTAGAGGAAAGAAATACTTTGCGTATGTCTTGCGTCAAGCCCAAGTCAATATCAAATAGGCCGCCATTGCTACCACTCATTTGCTCTCGAGCAGATAGGACTTCCAGTGAGTGACATGTAGCAAGCCCGGAAATCGTACTCAAGAAGTTCTGGTCCGCGTAAAGGAGCGTCAACGACGGGAACATCGAGATGTCAAGGCTGCGCAATACATTGTTCGAGACTTTGAGCGATTGTAGATTGAAAAGAATCGCTGACGCAGCGAACTCATACAGTCTGTTATAACGAAGGTCAACCGTTGTGAGAGATGAGAGGGAGCCGATGTTGCGTATAGACGTGAGCTGGTTGTGACTAAGATCCAATGTCTCGAGCCGAGTCCTGTTGGCGCGCGAAAAGTGTTAGCTACTTTCAGCAATGGCATCCAAGTTCTGGACCACTTACAGCTCCGCTCGACCAAAGTCAAGCTCCTCGAGCTCATTATTTCTGAGTTGCAAGCTTAACAATCCATCCAAGTCGAAAATGCCGCTGATATCCTTGATGTTGTTGTCATTTGCTCTGAGCTCCCGAAGGTGAATCAAATTACTGAATGCACCGAGACTCTCCAATCCATTGCCAGACACGTCAAGATATTGCAGATTCGTCAAGTGGCCCCAGGCCGTAAGGTTGGAGAGACAATTATCTTGGATATTGAGTGTCCTAACCGTTTGGGGCACGCCACTTAATTGGCCTATATCATTGCCGCAGACGTCCAGCTCTTCGAGACATGGGCAGTAGTCACACAGTTTATGGAGTGTAATCAGGCCCTTGTGTCGAAGAATCAGACGGCGAACGTTCTCCCAGTGCGGCTCCCACGGTTCCGCCTCAGTAATATGTTTAAGCAGTTCTTCCGTTGCCAATGCGAATGTTCCATGGACTTGGCGCAGTGACGTAGGATGAGTCCGCTGCGCAACATAGCTTACCTCCAGATGAAGGGACGGATCAATCTGGTCAACGGTGAAGTCGGGTAAGGAGCTGAGGTGAAAACTGTGGGCTGTTTCCTGGCCATTGTTCTCAAGGCATGCCACTGATGTATCCGCGTTCCTTTGTGGAGTCCAATCGATCGACCCCATGTCTTTCCGAACCAGACTCAGAGCCTCTGGAGTTTCCTCTTCCTTTGTCCCTTTGCCAGGAGTGAACGATTGACGAGTCAAGGATGTCCTGTTGTCAGGTGATTCAGGTTGGGGTAAAAATAAGCTCTTCTGAGTTTGTGCGAAGCCTAACGGACTGTTGCCGGGTACGTTGGAATTCGTATGAGGCTGCAGGTTGCCTCGGGCTTGCAGAAGCTTTGCAGGGCTCTCTGCGTCGCTGTATGCAACGTGGGAGACAAGCGGGGACGAAAAGCTTATCGTCACAACACGCGCTTGCTGGCGGCCATTCCCCAAACGTTGAGGTGGTTTCGATAGTCGTCCTTCGTGAAGCTGAATCTCATGCTCCACCTCGCTGATAGTTTTGCTCGTTTTGCGGGCGTCTGTACCCCAAGAAGTTGCTTTGGTTTCAGAGTCGGAAGCGTTGGAATCAATGGGTGCTTTGGACCGCACTGAGCTGTCGTCGACCGAAGTGCCTGTATCTCTGAATTGCGACTGGCGCATCGATGATTTCGTCGAATAACGAGGTGAACTTAGTGGACTTGAGTGGTGGTCATTCTCGAGCCGAATAGAGTCCTTTGTTCTTTCGGGAGAGGTGGAGCTCTGCATTCGCATCATCTCTTGCAGTTCATCAACACTGAGGTCAGGAATGTCCTTGAACGGATCGTCTTCACTATCTTCGCCCTTGGGCTTCTCGGAAGTTGGTTTGGGTTTCTCCCGAACCCACTGATTCTTGTCCCGGTCATAGGTCAGCCCATTCACCTGTTCGGGTATAAGTCGCGAGACGACATCGGATGAGAGAACACCCTTTGCATGCGAACTCTGTGAAGAGCCGGTGGGGACCGAGCGCGCACTGAGGCTCTTGGACGATACTTGCGTATTGATAGTCAAAAGTTCGGGCAGGTCATCATCCTCTTCAGGTTCACCGGCTGAGAATCCATCACGCTGGCGGAAGTCTAGATCAGCCGACTGCAGGTCGAGCTCATGGCTCTCGCCTTCCTCTGTTTCCGCACCGTGTAGACCGCTGCTGTTATCATTCGGATGATCCCGGTCTTGGTGCAGATTCAGAGACATGGCGGATGCGTTGACCCCAAACTCCTGGTCATCGACCTCCTGAAACTTCTTGAGGTGGCTTAGGATCCGTGGGCTTTGTTGTTGGGGCTCCCTCAGTCTCCGCATGTCGGTTCCTTCGCGACTAGGAGGCCGCGAAAATTCCTCCCGAGTCGATTCGTCTTCATAGCTTCCGCTTTCGTCGATATCTTCCTCTGCATCAGATTCCTCTACGCTAGACAGACCGCCCGCGGACCTGCCTTTGGATCGAATGATGTCCATGATCTTGGTCGCTTCGTTCAGGAAGTCTTGAGTGGTGATTGAGCCCTTACGACCACCTTCATTGATACCATTCACCCTTACCATGGGTATTGCGCTGTCCTCGGGGGAACCTAGGTCGATGGAATCGGCATACTCAGCCCGCGAGTAAGCCTT
The DNA here is from genome assembly GCF_003184765.1 of Aspergillus aculeatinus CBS 121060. Lineage (NCBI taxonomy): Eukaryota > Fungi > Ascomycota > Eurotiomycetes > Eurotiales > Aspergillaceae > Aspergillus > Aspergillus aculeatinus. The sequence continues at coordinate 212,360 of NW_020291499.1, forward strand.
GCCTGATGACGGCCTTTTTCGTGAAGCAGACCGCCCTTGACTTGTGGTTGGAGTTCGCGGTCGAGGGGACGATCGGGAACGGACTGAGAATTGATGATCTTGGTCTTCATCACATCTCACTCCTTGCTGGACCAAGCTTCGCTGGAGCAAGGACATATTATCTGGATCCTGAGCCGTATTTTCAGCAGGATCTTGTCTCGAATTGTAAGACCTAAGGAAGGTTCTGCGCCTCTTGGGGGTTGGGTCTTTAGCAGGCGTGTTCGGCGTTGTATCGGTCTCTGACGGGTACATCTCCTCTACTCTTGCCAGCCCTTGATTTCTTATAGCCTTGGAACTTGAGGTGATATCTGACAAAGCCGTAGACCTCGAGCCCCTGTTCGATTTGTTGAAGTCGGAACTATGGCTGTTCTGTCTATACGAGCGGCGCCGCAGAAACCTTCGCTCAACAGACTGTCGTCGCGGCGGTTCTTGAGTAGGCTCCACCATCTCACTATTCAAAAATTTGGGTTCATACGGACTTGTGTCGGAAAAGTCAAAATTGTCCAGCTGGCCGTCACCGAATTTGTTGATACGCGGGGTCAGGGTATTGCGTGACCGCGGTCTTTCATGTCGCCGTGAAGATGGCTCACCCAGAACCTCATGGTTGACGGTAAGAAAACTTCTTCCTTCGCCCTTGCGACGAGCTTCCTCTGATGGCGAGTCTGGTTCATCATCCTCGGACATACCCCCAAATGTCTCTTCGAACTGGCTCATCCTGCGCAAAAGGCGATTGTTGGTGAAGGTATCATGGTTTCCGAAGAGCTTGAGCGGGCTTCCAGAGGAGGGCATGGCGTCTGGTTTCAAGTGATCGGCGCTGGATTGCAGGAGCTTCGGCGCACCAACATGGGCAGATGAGGGTCGTGGGAGCGTTGGTGGGTCGGTTAGAGGATTGGGTTTTTGGTAGAATGGGGGCGAGCTCCGGATTCTGGAGCTGGCAGGAAGAAACGGCGAGAGTCGCTCAGAAGGGAAGGTGGGCGGGGAAAGACGGATTCTTTGGAAAGAACCTTCGTTCACGTCTTCTTCCCTCCGCAGGTTTGCGAAGGCTCCTCTTCCCCGGTAATCTAGCGTCCCCATGGAGAGGTCTTTTGGTAGAGAATGACTCGTGACATCGAGCAAGTCATCCTCCGGCATGGTATCCACCGCGATTTCTGGCTGTTGGTGAATCAACAGGCTGTCACTCGCTGGAGATTCTGGTCGGTCCCAGGGTGAAAGGTGTAGTCTCTCGAGCTTGTTTGTCACCTGTTTCAGTGCCGATTTAATGACCTCCGACGTAGTCTGTCCGTCAACTGTGTTCGTGCGTGTGAACGTGATTGGTGTTATGTCTTCATTGCGCAAATCCTCCATGCCGCTCGCGGTTCTTTGTTGTGTGTCGGCGAAGGAAACGTCGCGGTGTTCGTTATCTTCTGGTGAGGGTCGCTTTGATTCTTTGCTCATGGCTCGCATCCTGCTGCGCGACCCTGGCGACCCTGGCGACCCTAGCGAACCTGGCGACCTTGGTGATCTTGGCGACCTTGGTGATCCTGGTGATCCTGGTGATCCTGGTGATCCTGGTGATCCTGGCGAACCCAGCGGACTGCTCCGAGCCTCTTCCTGCTTCGGTGACGACTTCGGACTGTGGCCCACTGAATCTTCGTCGTCGTCGTATGCGCCAATTGATGAAGGATCTTGGAAACTGGCATCGTCATAGCCTAGTGGGGTCGTAAAGTGCCACATACTGTCTGACTGTTTCAATCGCGATAGCGCCTCCTCGTGCGTCTTTTCGGTGCCCGGGGTCGGAGGTTTGAAAACACTCTCCAGCCCAATCGGCGCAAATAAGTCGCGCTGCTCCCCAGCGGCAATGTTTCCGTGCACCAGTCTTCTCTTCCATTCTGGGGTGCCTTCCTTGCCTTTGCCCTTATTTGGTCTAACCTGAACCGTGCTTTGTTGTTCCGATTCACCGGAGACATTCGAAACTGATCGCAACGGCGACCTCGTGTCCATGGCAGACGACTGTTTACGGAGCGAGGGCGGGTTCGGGATCGGTTTCGGGCTGCTTTTGTTGGACTTCTCTGGGGGAGGGAGCGGCGATCGCAGCTTGGAGGGGGTCTTGGGGGTACGAGGGGTCTTAGGTGTGGGTGGTTCACGTTTAATGAAGTGGCACGGTCTGGAAACTTTCTTCCTGAAAGAGTCAGGAGAAGGGCCGACGGAGCGACGCGCGGGAACAGGAATGCGACTAGGAGAGTTTTGTAGGCTAGACCGTCGGGAATGGGTGAATGATCGGGATAAAATTGGGCTGGTGGGAGTGCCGGGCGTTCCAGGAGTTCCAGGTGCAGGGACTGGGACCCAGTCGTCTGTGAGATTCTCCAGCCATGGAGGGTTGTTGCTCATTTTCTGAAAGGTTTGCGATCACCAAAGCTGGGGGGTGGAAGTTAAGGAGGGGAGGGGGGAGGGGGGTAGTGGTCTCGGAGGTTGGGCGGAGGGCAAGCTGGGGACAGCGCGTCGCGATTCACAATGTCCGTGAATGCAAGCACAGCGGAAATTAACAGCTGCAGGGCGACCATGGGTCAAGGAACCCTCATCCAAGAATAGAAATGGAGAAATAAATCAAAGGCATTGAACACCACCAACAATGAAGGCGTATAAGGATGTTGCGGGAACATGCGAGACAAGACAGAGAGAGAGACACACACTTCGGGAGGGTTGGGAATAGTCAATAAATTGTTTGATGGACGATGCGGGAGTAATATTGATAACAGGTAGAGCTAACCTACTGTAGATGTGGTCGGGGCAACACCTTACCGTATTTAATACCGGGCTGGCTATACTTACCACCTACTACGTACTTTTCGATTGTTTTGAGTCTACAGACTAACTTACAGACTATCTTTCGATCTTTCAGTTTTCAATTTCCAGTCTACTTTTCTTTTTTCTTCCCCGCCACGATGGAACTGTCAGCTTAATCACTTTATCCACTTTTTTTTATCTCCCCGTGATAATTCACAGGTGGCAGTGTGGCACGCATGTGCTTCCCCGAGACCGTGCTCGTCCCCTACTTCCTTTCCTATCTAATTTTACCTTTTAAACCCCCCACCCCTCGAGGGGAAATGATCAGTCTCATGCCTTGCTTAGGCTCGATCCATTCCTCTTTAGCTGTAAGCTACTGCAGTACCTACAGTAATGGAGTACATTACGGCGTAAATTACAACCTGAAAGTGGTGCGTTGGCATTGGACCCTCTCCAGCCAATTGCAGCTCCAAGTCCGGTATAGGCAACGAGCACCTTGTCGGGTCTTAGTAGTTCATATACAGTGCTTCAAGTCTCATGCTCAGCAGTTGACATTGTATCGGCGCGAGGGATCGATGAGGGAAGATCTCAGGCCAACCCTGCAAGGTTGCAGGTTCGGTGTTTCAGGATCCTCGACACAATTTGCCCCAACAGCATGGCGCTCTTTCAAGTCCCAGACCAAGCTCTCGTGTTGGGTTAGGAAGAAACCATACGTAAGATGGGCACAAAACTGGCTTTTTCTTGGCCAGAGTGTATCGCTAGCGTTGGGTTTGTTAGTAGGCATCTGGTAAGGACCCAGCAAGTGCTAGGGCTACAGTTCCTTGTATAAAGCGCACTACTGGCCAAAGAACTGAAGCCGATTTGATTCGATTCCTGTGTAGATAATGATAAAATTGGCTGTAGCTATTATGATATCGGCATCTGCGCAACAACAATGATACTAGCAGGGCTAATATTCCCTGTTTCCAAGGAGTCCAGCCAGAACCCCACAACCTCAGGCAATAAGTACTGTGTGAAGCTGTGCTGGGCTCAATTGAGGGCTGCCATGAACCTATTGTAGGCAGTATCACTTAAACTCACGACTGATTAGTTGTAGCCTGAAAGTTGACGTTACTTAATTAGGTCCACGACAGTCCTCGGTCCCGATTAAATACAATGCCGAAAAGGGTAAGTAACTAGTCAACAATTGACGGGTGCTGACATAACCCCAGCCAACGACACGTTGCTGGGGCATCCACTCAATCCACGCGTTAAGTGGTTTTTCTTCTCGCGTGACAGCCAGACAGCAGCCTAGACACTTCGAACAGTTTGGAGCTGAGGATGAAAAGATGATGTCCTGACAATCACTTACTTCGGAAGCTATGAGGGTCACTCTACAATACGAAAATTCCCCCATTCTCTGCCAGATGCAGCCAGTGCCAAGCTGCTGCACCCTTGAATTCCCCCTATCCGAACGATCAATGAATGCATCATCATTTCACCGATGCCACCTCGTCGCCCAATATCCCCGCTCTCCTTCGATTCATGCTCGCTACCCCCACCGGACAGTGACCTCGACACTCTTGCTGGCTCCGATGACGACTTAGATCCTACTGAGCGTCTGGCTCGACATCGGAGAATTGAGAAGCTTGCTGAAGCTTATCTACAGGGCTCACCGCTTTTTCTTTTGTCTGCATCGCTTCGAGGACCTTTCGACAATGGATGGGTCAATCCTTGGAGAAAGGATCGGTGCAGGCATGGCGGATCGGAGGGTACCGAGGATGAGAATAAAAAACGGCCAGTGATCCCGGAGACGAATCCGCGAAAACGACCACTATACCACCACGAGTCTCGTGATACACAACGCTCGCAACCTTCCACTCAACATCCCGAGACAATTCCGAATCTTGAATCCGGGAAGAATTCGACCACAGGATCCTCTAACAAACGAGCGCGGGGCAACAGCAGAGATATACGAGTTGCAAGCGCCACACCAAAAGATACATTTGTCTCCAAGGGCCACCCGTCTCCACACACAAACAGAGGTTGGCTGAAGAAGGACTGTGCCGGAATTGGGTTTCGAACTGTCAATCCGCCGACATCCCCTACGGCAACTATATCGTCTCGCCGTCAGGGAGCAAAGGACAACATCATACAAGTACCCGCGACTGACTACCGATGGGCAGTCAGGGATCATCGGAAAGATCTTGATCACTTGCGTGAGGACAAACGTGATGTTCATCGTGTACCGGACAGTGTCAAGGTTCCTGCCTTCAAGGAGCAGCGCAGTAGTCAATCTGATCCCCAAGGAATTTCTTCCGATGCAGCAAACCAGGAAGGCTCGCTTTATGTCCTTTCCTCGTCCTCGCACCTGCCGAAATTCGAGTACCGGCGCGCAAAGACCTCCGGACACGGCAAGCAGGAGGCCGAGTCTACGTCTGCGCATCAGAAGCAAGAAGATAGTCCCAATCAAATCGATATGGCTGAGGACAACGACCATCAATGCCATGATAACCAACCCTCGCACGGCGCATCTCCGGAAGACGCTATCCGGCTCGACTCGCCCGATCCCCCTGCCGCAAATGAGAAAAGTGCGCCTGCTTCTCAGTCGCAGGTTACAGACGAAGTGCAGGTCACAGATGCTGCTACATCTCAAGTCATCTCATCGACAGAGGGGGCATCTTCCAACATCGAGCATGTAGCGGCAAACGTGAGTGGCAAATTACCCTCAGCGCAACATAACCCCCTGAATCCAGCCATTACGCACAACGCTACCTCGCTACATACGATCTCTGCCGCAAAGGCTCATACTCAGAGTGACGAAGAGACTATTCCCGACCCGCAGTTCAATACACAGGCCGCTCTTCTTCACGCCCAGATATCATTTCAGAAAGACCTCGAAAGCCCAGAAAATACTCCTGGTCGGGCTGCAAACCCAAATTCTATATCTCGCAATGATATCACGCCGTTTTGCAGAGTGGCTACACCCGGTGGGCTCGAGAACATGCCAGGCAACAAGGCACCTGGGACGATGAAAGGCCCCGTGATGAGCACACAATACCTCATTGACGCCGTCACGCCATTCACGCTCAGTACTGAGAAGAGGTCTAAACCTCGATTTTTGACTCCACAATATCCTGAGTCTAGCACTAAGCCAGGAAGATCGTCTTTCGAGGGGGCGTTATCCTCCCCCATCCCGGACTATGCCAACGACGAGAGCCTCAATATTGAATCATCTCAGCCGCCGGATCATGCGGATCTCTTAGATCCCACTCAGGGAGAAGATTTGGAGATGACCTTCTCCGGAACTATGCCTACCACGGGTGAGGACGGTCAGGGAGGCGCGATGGGTGCTGAAAGTTTCAACCTCAACGAAGCAATTGCTGAGGCCGGGAGCTGGTTAAAGGAAAGCTTCGACATAGGTCAGGAAATCAAACGATGCGCACATCCGAATAAGAAGGGGTCATCCTCCGGCACTGGCCCATCAGCGGTAAGCCTAGATGCTTAAGAAGATCATTGATGGTGACTTGGTTTAGAAGACGATCACGGCAATCACTTGCTTGTGGCGCCACGAGGCGGTCTTGGTTCTCTGGTAGTCTTCTTGTACATTGAGCTATTTCTTTTTTCTTTCCCCCTTTTTTGCGGGCATAGCTTTCATGCGGGCTTCATAGCGACATAGACGCACATTATGAGATATGATAACCTTGTGAATATAGTTTATTGAATACTTGACGTCTTTTATCCTGAATCCCTCTTCCCATACGGTTCGAAGTGTCTTAAGACCGTTGAGGATCGGTTGGTTATGATGTGATCCATTCTGAGAAACGCAGGTTCGTGCCTGCAAGAATATACAGAAACGCCACCACCACGAACCCACCATGCAATTGACATCAGAGACAAGAATAGATCAAGAGCATAGTTCTCGGTCCTATGCCAGATAGGTTAAATTGCTATATCAAGCTTGCAACTAACTGCAGTGCACTTCGACCTCCACAAAAGTAAAAGATGTAAACAATCCGAAAAGCTCCAACAATGACCTCACAGTCGGAGATACGGGCGGGCGGGCGGAATTAGCGCGGCGGAGCTCATCCGGCGGATGGAGACTAGTTAGTCTTAAGTTACTCCACGCAAGTCGATGTCACTCCAGCTTGCACTTCCTCCCCATCCCGCTAATCGCTCACCTCCTCAGTCCATGGCGTGGGCTGTGTCCAAATGGCTTTGACATCAGTGAGACTGCACGCTCCATATTTTAGCTCCTCAGCCTCCTCATGTTACTAATGCGCCCTGAATTAGTGGAAAGCGTTCAACTTCTTCGATGTCTCGTCGGTGAAGCTCCCGGAGGAGAGCTCATCTATTCTCGGTGTATGCCCCCCCCCCCCCCCCGTGCTTTTGTTCGCGTCCAGCCTCGTCGCTCTATCTGCTGATACAGCGTCTAACATAGTCTGATATTCTCTCCCTCTGCTCCGGCTCCTCTCACCTTTTCCTCGGCTCCAACGATGGCTTTGTCCATATCATCTCCTCGTCTTTCAAACTCGTCCGCTCGTTCAAGGCATCGGAGACCGGCTCGATCGCACACATCAAGCAGATAGACGCATCCTCATTGCTGTTGACCATCGCGGAAGATCTTCCGAACGAGCCGATATTGAAGGTTTGGGCCCTCGACAAGATCGAGAAGAAGACCGGTGCCCCACGATGCCTGTCAACGACGTCCATCCAGAATGCGAGGAGGATATTTCCCGTATGTGCTCTACATTATACGTCAGGATCCGAAGACACCATATTGATGGCTTAGGTTTCTGCGTTCACTGCTCTTGACGACCTGTCCCAGGTGGCAGTTGGATTTGCGAATGGGTCTGTCACGATTATCCGCGGTGACCTGATTCACGACCGCGGAGCAAGGCAGCGCATTGTGTTCGAGTCGGAGGAACCAGTGACGGGACTCGAGGTACAGAGTGGCCCGGTCGCGACCTTATATATCTCGACGACTAGCCGAATGCTGGCCCAGATCATCTCTGGCAGAGGTCAGGGCCAACCGGCGCGCATCCTGGATGACATGGGCTGTGCCGTTGGCTGCATGTGCCTGGACAAGGATACCGGCGATGTTCTCGTTGCTCGCGAGGATGCGATATATACCTATGGGTCACACGGACGCGGACCCAGTTACGCTTTCGAAAGTCGGAAAGACTCGATCAACATTTTTAAGGACTACATCGCATTGGTCTGCCCGCCACGCGACACATCCTCGCGGCCCGACGCTTTGCGCAACCTCAATGTCAGCCAGGCGGACGACATCTTCAAGACGACCATGTTTACGCTCCTGGACACAGATTTGAAATTCATCGCGCACTCCGAGTCGCTCGTATCTGCCGTCAAAAAGATATTCATCGAATGGGGCGATCTCTTTCTTCTTACCACGGATGGCAAGGTATGTCAACTTCCGCTCGGACTTGACCTCGATGCTGAGACTTGGTAGCTCTATCGGTATCGCGAAAAGACCCTCCAACAGAAGCTTGAGATTCTTTATCAACGGAACCTATACATTCTGGCTATCAATATCGCCCAAAAGACTGGTGTGGACACTCTGCAGCAGAATGCTATCTACCGAAAGTACGGAGATTTCTTATATCAAAGGGGCGACTACGACACTGCAATGCAACAGTATCTTCGAGCGATTGACAACACAGAACCATCGCAAGTCATTCGAAAGGTAAGGATGCCCCAAATTCCATGTTGCCAATGAGTGCGCTGAGCAGGGTATAGTATCTGGATACCCAGCGAATACACAACCTCATCGAATATCTGGAGGAGTTACACGACCATGATAAAGCCACAGTTGATCACACCACGCTACTACTGAATTGCTACGCCAAATTGAAGGACACGACCAAACTAGATGAATTCATCAAAGCCCCTGGAGAGCTGAAGTTTGACCTTGAGACTGCCATCGCAATGTGTAGGCAGGGTGGGTATTACGAACAAGCAGCCTATCTTGCCACGAAGTATGGTGAAAATGATATGGTCGTTGATATCCTGATTGAGGACTCAAAGAAATACGCCGAGGCTTTGGAGTACATTTGGAGGCTGGATCCAGAATTGGTCAGTAAATATGCACTCAACTCCATTTTCTAGACTGACATATTCAAGGCTTACCACAACCTGATGAAATATGCCCGGGTGTTGCTCTCCAATTGCCCGGAGAAAACCACTGAGCTCTTCACGAAATACTACAAGGGGCAGTACAGGCCAAGGACTGAAGTTGAGACCCCCGTTGAACCACAAGCGCAGCAGAGTAGCACTTTACAGAGTCTAGCAGCCTTTCTCCCTCTTCCTCTGATGAATGCTAGTTCTGGACCGAAGGCTGAACCATTGGAAAGCTCACGCGAAGTTCAAGGTGAAGATGTCGAAGAATTGATAGAATATCAGGTTCCAAAGCCAAGAACCGCGTTTTCAGTATTCGTCGGCCACCCCGATGAGTTCATCTCATTCCTCGAAGCTCTTATCGAGAAAGAGGATTTGAAAGAGGATGAGAAGATTGACCTCTATACAACCCTCTTTGAAATGTATCTGGATACTGCAGGTCGGAAGAAGGATGCTACTGACAAGGAGGCTTGGGAGAACAAAGCCAAGAAGCTCATCGAGGGGAAAGATGTAGGGGAATCACCCAGACCGGTCTCACTTCGTTACTGATATTCTTAGATACCTATATCCACCTCGAGTGTGCTGCTGTTATCCGACTTGTCCGGCTTCCGGGAGGGATCCACTCTTGTCCGCGAGCAAGAAGGTCTGCGATCAGACATCTTCCGTTCTTTTACATCGGCAAAGGATACCAGCGGTGCTATAAAAGCGTTGAAGAAATATGGACCGGAAGATCCGCAGCTCTACGTGGATGCGCTTACCTATTTTGCTTCAAGCCCCAAGATTCTCGAGGAAGCAGGAGACGAACTGGATGCTGTTCTCAAACGTATTGACGAAGCTGGCCTTATGACCCCGCTGCAGGTCATTCAGACTTTGAGTAACAACGCAGTCGTCACGATGGGTCGTGTCAAGAAGTACCTCAGCGAGAACATTGAACGCGAAAGGAAGGAAATCTCTACGGTTTGTTACCTTACCCGATCCATGATTTTTCTCGCGCTAACATTAGCATCCAGAACCGCCGATTGATCAATAGTTACAGCAAGGAGACTGAAAGTAAGCGTAAGGAGCTGGAGCAATTGGGGGCCCAACCGGTAGTATTCCAATCGCGCCGGTGTAACTCCTGCGGTGGCGCACTCGATCTGCCTACGGTTCACTTTCTCTGCAAACATTCTTTCCACCAGCGGTGCCTCAACAGGGTGGACGAAGATGCGGAATGTCCAGCTTGTGCACCACAAAACTCTACCATCAAAGCCATCCGCAAGCGGCAGGTCGAATCGGCAGATCAACACGACCTGTTCAAGGGAGAACTGCAGCGCTCGAGGGACCGATTCGGGGTTATCAGCGAGTTTTTCGGACGGGGGGTGATGCGACCCCAGAGTACTATGGAGTGATGCAGCCTTTTTGTTTCTAGCACAGCCTTGCATTTGATGTGAATAGATCATGATATCACATACCTGGTGTGTTTGGGTGTTTCGATTTAAATATGACCTAACTACTCCGTAGCCACTGTAGTTACTTGTCTAAAGAGGGAGGTCAGTCTTATCACCACGTGATCTCGCGTCATCTGGGGATTTTCGTATCGGCGGGACGCGACAAGACCAAGTATTATTGGAATTGACCGAGTCTCATTAGCAGAAGGCTGTGTACACTACAGCACAGCTGGCAGTGCCTCCCAGTCCCGTCGATGCACGATCCTAGCCGAGAACATGTCTTATGACCGTGTGATTCAAGACTCGGACGATGAGGATGATCCTCTTGTGGGACCCCATTCCCCGGTGCAGGAATACGATGACGCGCATGCCGACGACCACCTACATGCCGATGTACAAAGACACCAGGAGATTGAGGGCAACTATGATGCGAGCATGAATATCGACTTCGACCAATATCTACAGTCTCAGGAAAGACTGCCTCCGGGGCACTCGTCTCCACAGCACCAACCACCAGAGAGATGGGTCCCCACGAATTCGGGAGGCGGATCTATGGGTAGGACTCTTGAGTTGCATGCATTTGCTTTGCTTTCATCATGAACATTCATCCTAACCAAGGCTCTGCAAAAGGCTCGATGATGACTGAGATTGGCCTCGCCCAGCAACGACTCTTTGACGACGATGAGGTTCAGATGGTTGACCCATCAAGGCAACATCCCCATGAACACGGCTACTCGGAATCGATCCACGCAGAAACCATGATACCCCGACAATTAGAGGAACAGACCAGCGTTAACCCCACCGGCTATCCATACATCAGCGATCCATCATCGTACAGCGCCATAGATAGCAATATCAATTCGGCGCAGGCGGGGCTTTCGCTATCGTCCAACACACATCCCAACACCTCCAGCCTCAATGCTACCCCGCCACCCCAGCAATACGAAGCACCTCTCTCCGATCTTTACACTATGCACACCCACGTCGAAGTGCCAATACGACCACACCATCACGATTTCTCTTCTATCCCAAGCTTCGATCCCTCCTCCGCGGCCGCACAAACATCCTCGTCATCCTTCAACGTCTTCGAGGCGTCGCTCCCACCTCTTCAGAATGTGTACCCTGAGGATACCGACCACCATCATCATAACAACTTCAGCAACTCCGCGGCAACCGTCCCCACCGAAGTAGCACCGACCTCCTCTCCTCGCCGAGTGGCCTCCCTCCAAGCGACTCCTTTCTCTCCGCACGACACTCAACCCTTCTCCCCCGCCCCATCAGCTGTCAAAGCAAGCCGTTCAAAATCCGAGAATCAACACAAGAGCACACCAACGAGCAACCCAACCCCGAACCGGACCGCCATGTCAACGCCACTGCTCCCTACTCAACTGAGCACGGATGAGCTGATTGCTATTCAAGTGCCAGCTATGGAAATCCCCGTGGTGGAAAAGAAACGCGGCCGCAAGAAGAAACAACAGCAGGAGCAGCAGCAGCAGCAGCAGCAGCAGGAAGACGCACCATCTCTGCCAAAATCATATGCCTCAACCACCTCGAACGTGATCGTCATCGACGACGACGCCGAGGATCACGAAGCAGCCCAGCCCTTTACTACCACCACAGACACCCAAACCCCTTCACAGCCCCCTCCAACCACAACCGAACCCCCCAACACCAACAACAAAGCCGAAAAGCGCAAACCCGGCCGACCGCCCAAGAACCCCAAACCAGCGCCCACCGACCCCTCAGAACCGTTGAATCAAGATCCCCCACCGCAACCCACGACAACCGATCCCTCCCCCAATCACAACCACAATCTCACCGAAAACAACAACAACAACATGCCCGCAGAATCCCCAATCTCGCAAACAACCACCCCTACCGTCAAACCCAAAGGACCGAAGAAGAAAAAGCTCAAACGCGGCAAAACCACCTCCATCACCCTGACAAAGACCTACGAATCCGACATCGAACCCGACGTACTCTGGGTCGAGGAAGACACAACAAAGGAGGAAGACGCAAGACCACGTCGGGGCCCTAGCTCCGCGGTCGAACTTCCCCCCTTACCAGCCCATCATCAATCCACAGAGACTAGTTCCGTCCCCAACGCGAGCGAGAATCTCGAGCTCGTAGCAGCGGCGGCGGCGGCGGCACCAGCAGCACCAGCACCCAAGAAACGCGGCCGCAAGAGAAAGAATCCCGAGCCCGAGCCCGACACTCCGGCATTGGGAGAGCAAGAACAGATCCGTCTCCCTGAGCAGAGTGATACGGTGGAAAATCAGCAAGGATTGGATGATGACTCCCTCGACAACCACCTCAACAATGCTCATCAGGGTGTTCGAGAAGGGGAGGAGCAAATGCCACCCCCAAAGCAAGCAGATCCCACTCCCCATCCGCAGCCAGACCCGCAGCCCGTCGAAACGGTTCCTGTCACCCCGTTGAAACCGAACAAGGGCCCCGACAAGCACAGTCCCATCTCGTCGTCGAGTAAGGTGCCCTTCCGGGTCGGGCTGAGTCGGCGGGCGCGGATTGCCCCATTGTTGAAAGTGGTTAAGCGGTGATTTCCCATTCCCAGTTCTCCGAGCAGAGAACTTAACGGTCGTTGGGAATCGAAATAGGAGTCTCTTATTTACTTTTATTCTTTCAATATACGTATATTGTTTGAGGGGAGGAGGGGGCTCCAGACTGTATAATCGCGATCTAAGCATGAGTCATGTCTTTTACGGAATACCCACAAGGGCGCACTTTGCTTTTTACTGTGCTTATACTTAATTGTTTCTCGATTGTTATATCTATGGTGGTTTTCGACTAAGGCCACGACGGGATGCTTCTATAAGCTGCCAATGAACCAGAAATGATCATCATTGCTCTCCAGTGACCCTCATGATCAAGCTTCATAACATTCTTATCAATGCTCAAAGGAGTGTACAAACGTCTTACAAAGCACAAGCTCAGCCTATTAAACATGCAGACTCACAATCATAGTGATCAGGCTGCACCCAGGATATCAATGACGTACCATGCCAAGTCTAGTATGCTAGGCTCTCGATCCCTGACTTATCCAATCAGCACAGCAAGCAAAGGCAATACCGCAAGCTCGATGGGAAATCTCGAAGGCTGGAGCATACGACTCGCACCCGACTTGGCAGGCTTCCCCTTCGATATGACTTTGCTAGATGGTCGGAAGTCGGCGTGATCTTCTTCAGCGACAACGACCTCCTTTTTGCTGTCACAAACTCCGTTGTCAATCTGACAGCCCTCGCCACAGAACGTGGTCAAGTTGCCACAGAATCCGGTTCCACTGCAGCAAGGCCCAAAGCGGGACCCATCGCATGTGACATTGCCGCCACACATCCCGTCGAATGAGACTATCTTCGAGGGAACCTGGAAGACCTCCTTTCTCGAGTTGCGGCCATCGACAGTGTTGTCTTCACGGTACCAGTACTTGGGAGGGTCTCCAAGACACTCACCCACCGTCACTGGTCGGAATCCTTCGGCGGTGAGCTTTTTCAACATGTGCTCCGTGAGGTTATGGACGGTCTGCTCATGAACATCATGAGCAATCACAAGCCAGGGACGGTCAAAGGCAGTCCGAGCATCCAGACTACTATCGAAGATATCCTTGGAGCGTTGGATTTCCGTTGGACTGTCGTGCTTGTAATCCTCTGTGTCGATATCATATAGAATGATATGGTAGCCAAGCTCCCCCATATCCGCCAGGCAGCCGGACTCGGCCGTGCAGCTAGAATAAGGAGGGCGCATGTATGTAGGGAAGAATCCCAGAATGTTCCGCAGAGCGGCCTCATTCCACAACAGCTGAATGCGACGCTGGGACCGTGAGATCTTGCTAAGATCCTGGTGAGACCAGGTGTGGCTGGCAAGCTGATGGCCACTCTCGTGCATACGTCGAATCAAGCCTGCCCATGGCATTCCAGGGCTGTCAATCTGACCTTTGGCGTTGTTGTTGCCGGTGATGAAGAAGGTCGCCTTCGCTTCGTACCGGTCAAGAAGATCGAGTAGATCCTTTGTGAACTCCTTGGGCCCGTCATCGAAGGTTAGAGCGACAGTACCCGGGACAGTGCAGGATCGAATGATATTAGGTCCGTAAAGGGCAGCCCCGTCAAGAGGACGGGGAATGTCTTCGGTGGAGGATCCGCCTGGGGTCATGTGCGCGTCACAATAGCCGTAGTCGATTTGGCAGTCAGGAGAGCTGCAGTGGTCCCTGGAATCTCCACAATAGCCTGCAAGCATCAGAATGGATCTTGCCGGTCAGAGGCACAAGAAAACCTACCGGCAGTGGAGCAGCAAAGTTTCTCTGGACATTTGCCAACCCCGGAGCCGCATCGAATGCCAGCTGGTGCACGCACTGCAAGTGGCTGAATGCTAACATCGTCCTGGGGGCGAGGAATAATTGGGGACACCTGATGGTTCGACTGCAGAGTGATGATGTTCCGGGCAGTCGTGCACGCTGCAAGACCCCAAACGGGGAGGGCCCAATTCAGCATACGCATAGTGCCGACTCTGAATCTGGTAAAGTGTATACGAAGGCTAAGATGCAATGTAATACAACACGATAAGAGTCTTGTGTGGAAAATAAGATGTTGAAGTTGTGGGAGGAAATAGGAAGAGAGCTGGAGGAAGAAGCATCAGAGCTGCTTTGAATGTGCTGGCCGACAACACAGAGGAGGAAGCTGCGATGATCAACTCTGTGAACCGGAAGCGGCCAGCTTGTCCCAAACATGACCATGAGGCAGTCGCGATGGGAAAGACCTCCAAATCTCCATTGGTGCTGAGACACTGTCGTTGCCTGAGAAATTCTGGCCTGATTTCAAATGCTGGACTGCAATAAAAACAGGCAATCAGCCGGAAGAACCACATACCCTGCTTCCATGTATTCCTCGTCAAGACATGCCCATCTTGACTGATAGCCCAGTTGCGACAGAAACACCAGCTCAAAGCACAATATATGTCTCGGTTCCTGGAGGTTTCCCTAGAAACTCCTCGGGGTAGCAGTTCATATCCAAATATCGGGAAGTTACGCGGGCACGGCAGTGGCTGCCATCCCTGCCAACCAGCCGTGGCGAGCAGGAGGCGCGCATCGTTGGCGATATCAGATAGTCGTCCAGAATACAACTGGGGTGATCTTGCACAAGTGGACTAGTTCTGAAAGTAGATATGAGACCATGATTTTCATTGAGGGTATAACAATCCACGAGGTCCAGCGATAACCGGGAGTTCATCAATCTATCGAGACGAGATCCTACATTACATTGGAATTTGTCTTTTGAGGAGTCCGTCGGAGCATCACAAGAAAGTCAGCTCAGCTGACTGGTGCCACTGCATCCTCACCAAGGGCTGAGAACACGAATGGCGCCAGCGTTGGAAGGTAGGGCCCGAACTTCGCGGGGGCGCTCTTCGCTATGCTGCCCACCGTGGCGACAAGGTGACGCTGGTGGATCGTAGTGGGTTGAGAATTGAACTTTTTGGTGAGATCTTTCACGAAGAGGTTAAGCTGATGGTCGGAGAAATGAAGGACCAAGGCCGAGATGGCTGCCAGTGCGCGCTTCGTCACCACGGTACCAGCCGTGTCGTTATCAACAATGGACATGACGGAGTTTTGCAGGGCGGTCAGCTCAGCTTCCTGCAAGAGTGGTCCGAAGCAAGTGACAACTTGAATAAGAACATCAATGGCATCGCTGCTGAACCCCTTGGATGGATCCTTCTCGAGCATACCCTTGACAACAGACCCTCTTCTGCTGGAAGGTGATGGTATGGGGCCCGTCAGACGAGGTATGAGCACACGAGACACCGCCGAGTAAGCCGAAGTGGCCTCTTGGCTGGGGGGCTGTCCAGCTTGAGGGCGAGGGAGAGCAGTGACGATGTATCGTAGCGCGGTGTTGGGGACGGATGTATCGATGGTTTGGGAGGCAGTGAGGTTGGTGAGCTTTTCGAGAAGAGAGGCGAGATTCTCAAATGGCAGTCGGTGAACGAGAGGACCGAGACTAATCATTATAGAGGAGTCAGTTGTGTGTGTGATGATTAAGAGAGCGGGGAGCATGCCATTTCAGTGCCTGGTTTTGGACATCGCCGTGTTGATCATCAAGCGCCTTGAGGAGGCCCTCGGCCAGCTTCGAGGCGGAGCCTTGGTCATGAGCCAGATATGACGAGTTTGGGTTGTTCAGAAGACCAAGAAGATCATTGAGGGACATGTATCTCATATCCGGATCGGGATCATCCAGCTTATGAAGCAAGTTGTTCAAAGTGTGCTGCACTGCTTGTCGGTCCCCCATGATGAAGCCCCGCACTGGAATTTGAGGTGTCGAAGGTGGGCGCTTGTGAACAGAGATGTGAGAACGAAGTACAAGCCTTTGTAGAGATGGTGTAAAGAGGGGTCAAGAGAATGCAACAGACTTTAGGAGATGAGCCAACACGTCAAGGGGAGAGTGGAGGGAGGTGGTGAGGGGAATGAAAGTCGGATCGATAGTGATTGTGATAACTACGGATAGTCAATCAAGTCGAGCTGATGCTATCGGAGCTGGCTGCCTGAGGCTGCAGTAAGCTTCTCCGGAAGGCGACACCGGCCATCCGCGCATTCAGCCACCACAGCACACCAAGATTAGCCATTGCATTCAGTGAGGATGCAACGTTGATGATGAAGAGGCTCAACGAATTGTAGGCAGTGATGCTCACAATGAATGCATATCAGAGAAGCAAAAGGAAGTTATAGGCAAGTACATACTCAAGTAGTAAGCTAAGTATAGCTCAATACGGAGAAATAACCGGGAGGGAAGAAGCACCGCGGTTGATCTCCGCATGGGGACATTACATCATTTGGTGTAATCAATAATAACTTGAGTACAATTCAACTACTCTTACTCTATATAAGCTATAAGATCACGCCGGCAATTCCCGCTCCGTCAGTGTAACTACAACTATAGTACAACTCCCTGGCCATTAAGTCATACCATCATCGTTCCTCCTCCCTCCGAAATCCAGCCAGCCTCCTCTTTTCACACCTTGATCCCTCCTCTCTCCTTCCTGTTCTTCCTTCCTTCTTCTTCCTTCCTTCTCTCTTCTCCTCCCCCTCCCAATTATACCATACCCACATCAATTGCTTCATCCCTACCATCCCACACACTCAATTCCTCCCATCCCACCTTCAAGAGACCCTAGAATCCATCAAAAAAACACAATGGTTCTCGCACGCCCTCAGATCCTCCGCGCCTCCGCCCGAGCCCTCGGCACCGTGCGACAAACTGTGCCCACCCAGCAATTCGCTCGTCGAACATACGCCCAAGCCGCCGAATCGACCAACAAGTCCTCCGATCTTCCTTGGTGAGTGGAGTGAGATTAAACCTCCAGGCCCCCTTCACCTGTGTCAATCTTGCTCAATTGGCTTCCTCTTCCACTCACCATTGACACCCCCCCCTCTTTCCCCCAGAACCAATTAAACTAACCCGCCCAAAAAAACCAGGCTCATCGGCTCCCTCGGCCTCGGCATTCCAGGAGCCTACTACCTCCTGGCAACGGGCCCCAAAGCCGCCGCCTCCTCGCACGACACGCCGGACACGCACCACCACGGCGAACCCAAGGGCAAGACCTCGACCTCGGCCCCGATCGAGAAGGAAGAATCCGCCTCGGCCCAGGACTCGGCCCCTCAACCGGACCGGGACGCCGAACAGAAGACCGAGTCGGACTCGGGAGCAGCAGCAGCAACCGCTTCGACGGATGGGAAGGCGCCGTCGGAGGCTGATGAGGTGGGTTTCCCTCCAACATCCTTTACCCCCCCCTCATTCTTGGACCGAAAAGTCTAGACTTCTGTATCGTGATCGAGGAATGCTAACTCCGACCCAAAAGCCCTCAACTCGCAAGGAAGCGGGGAATGCGTCGACCATCTCCGGCAAGCAGGAGGGGATTTCCAATGCCACTACGGATCATCCGCATGTGAACGAGCCCGGGAAGAGTGTCAAGGGGGAGGGCGAGACGGAGACGGCCAAGGTTAAGGGGACGGTGTCTCCGGATCGTCCGCAGCAGTAGATAGACAACCAAAATTCCTCGTTCGCTTCGGCCGGGGGTTTTCTGTATGATGCAATGTTTTTTTATTTTTTTTTTTCATGTATAAGACCATGAATTTTCCTCAAGAATTGTTTGAAACAGCAACGTACTGATATAATCTCGTATCCTGTTTGGTTCCTGCATCGGACATTGTGAGTCTGGATCTGGAAAATATCGGGAAGTAAACCAGTAAATGCTAATGCCAATTGGCATGTGATTATGCACGGGAGGTAATGTCTGGAGGAAATCGAAAGTGAATCGCACCGACCGATTGTCAGCCAGCGCGGATCTATTACTATATTAGATTAGACATCTGCAGGCGGTCCCAATGCGCCCTTCACTTCTCCGGAAAAGGAAGAAAAGATCCGCTCTCCGCACGGCCATCAAAAGAAAACAAGAAACAGAAAAAGGAAGTGCGCAGTCGTGGCAGATTCATCGCTTATATCCATTTCAAAGTTGCATCCCCAGGTACGCCCGCCCAAATGACCGACACCACAAAACACGGTGCATGCAAAGCCAGCCGTTACCCTCATACACCCACTTGCACTTGATAACCATGCAGAGGGAAGAAGACATGGAGAAAATACAACTGTCGGGTTTGTTCACGAAAAGGAAAAGGGAAATGAAAAAAGGGAGTTCGAACATGGATGCCATAAAATGTTCTTGGGAATGTTAAAAGTTATAGACAAGCCTCACACAAGGGTGGGCTACACGATCCCAGGATGGACCGCTAGGATGCGCACTTTCGCCGCAGCTGGATAGTAGGAGACCATTCTGACTGCAATTTGCAATTGACTAGTGCTTGTTGTTCACCGGCTGACCGTTCACAAGGACTTGGGGGGTCTTGTTCTCTTTGCTGCGGGCACTCAGGGTCGGCTCCTCGATGCCCGTTGCGATGGCGGCATGGCTGCTTGCCTCGGGAACAGGAATCTCGTCCTCCGTATCCTCGTCATCGCTTCTCTCGTCCTTCTTGATGTCACTGATGAGGTAGTTCTTCAAGATACGCAGAATCAGGAAAAGCCAGAACAAATTGACAGCTTGCAGACTGGCCAGCAAGGCGAAGGTGATGTATTGACTGATCCAGCACTTGTACTGCTGAGTCTCCCAGTTGAGCTCGAAAGGTCCAACGGTGCGAAATTCGGTCAGAACAGCCCAGAGGATCTTCAGGTTCAGGTAGTGGCGAAGATAGATCCACATGCCGACGAACATACCGAAGTACGGCGCGGTGATCCAGTGGTCGAGGTAGTTGAGGGTCTTGGAAGTCTATAACGCAACCATGTTATTATCAACTTGGGTTAAGGGGAGGGCTGGAGTACATACGGCAAGGAAGAAGTCAGAGATATCGTGCGTAATATACACGGCGATACCCATGTAAGTGAAATGGAACCTGTAGCTCAGTCCAATCAGGGCCAAGGTGATGATGTGGTGTGCCACCAGCTCCTTGAAGTCCTTGCGTGGCTTCTCCAACTGAAGCATCAAGACAATCGCCTGTTGCGCCCAGTAGCTCGCCTCCAGCAGGTAGTAGGCCTTGAACAGCGCCTCATGCTCCCGGTGAGGAAAGCCTTCAAACATGGCCGTAGTGTTGAAATACCATATGTCTGATCTGTACATGACGTACAGACCAAAGGGACCGAAGATTCCGAAGTAGATAGCTGTATACACCTGCTCCATGAACCGAGCAGTTTTGCCTTTTCCGCGAATGCCACAGTACACCGCAAAGGGTCGGATCCAGCGCTGCATCATAAATTCACGAGTGAATGACAAAACCACCGTGTAGAAGGAGACGAAAGCAATATCCTTGGGGCCCTTGCCGTACATGATCGGACCGCCAGGGTACTTCGGGGGCTGCGGGTAGGACAGGAAGATGGCGCTGTGCAGCGGATTCGATTTTGTCGGGTTGATCGCATACAGGAAGAGAAGAACAATGAGGATCAGCAACGGCAGAAGCCAGGTGTGCTTTAGGCAAACATCCTTGAAGCGGCGCAAAGAGGACTTTTTGCGGCGTTTCGCAGGCGGCTTAATCGACTTGTCATCGGAGGCACTGGACTGCAGCACCTAATGGTGAAGTGAGCGGAGTGGAAGGGGAGACAGATGCCAGTGAGAGCCAACGATGGGGCGTAATGTGATCATACCTTGTCCCAATTCGGGGCTTCAGCATCAATTGGGCTGACTTCGTTCATGGTAGACATGGCCGGTGCGCCAGTGTCACCGCGGATGTCCGCACCCAGATTGCTCGATCTCCGTCCTCGAACCATACTGAACAGAGTAGCAGGATGTGACTGATAATATATCGCCTGCTTGTGTGCTGGACAAAGGACCGGTGATGCCTCCCTCTTCGTATCCAACGGCCCTCTTCAAGCCACCGAAAGCAGAAAGGCGCACGGGGAAAAAGTACCGAGCGGAGCGGAATGTGAAGCACCGGGACTTGACAGAGCGCGCGGGAAGGGGGATGATCGACCAACAGAGCGTACTGAAGGAGAGCGACCCAGAGGGCAACAGGAAAAGACAAAAAAGGGCTATAAGAAGAAGAGAAAGGAGAAAAAAAAGGAAAAGGAGCCGCAGACGCAAGTGCGAATTGGGGAGGGCGAACCGTGAGGAAGCAGGAGGTTGAAGAAGAAAGAAGGGAAGAAGAGGCGGCCCGCAAGACGGAGAAAGTGTAGTGCTAATGTTGAGTTGTGTAGACGACGGATGGTCCAAGCATCCTTCCGCTCCGGCCTCGCAATGTCTTCCTTTACGGGCCCCGTCTTTCTCTTTTTCCAGGGGTTTTTCTGCTTTTTCGTCTTCTTTTTCTCTTTTTTTTCCCCCTTCTCTTTATTCTTCTAGCCCCAAAGTAAAGTTAGATTGATCCTCGGGCAGTTCAGTTTCCCCGACTACTCCACACGATCATTACCCTGTCGGACCATTGTCAGGTTGACCCCTGATTGTCGTGGTCTTCTTCCGTCACTGGGCAGAACTGAATGATTTCAAATGGTACTAGTATGTACTCCGTAATATGCAGTACTGCATATCAGTGTATAAAAATACGATCCACGTTGGTTGTGCGCGTGCCATTGGGTCGAATCTGATTTTTAGTCTTCTTGGCAGCGATACTAACAGATTTCCTGACTTTTCATTGGCCAAGAGACTTCACCGCCTCACCTTATGTGTGTGGATAGTTCATTCTTCATCATGGATCAGATACGATTACGACAGCCCACCTGAAGAAGCAGAAAAGGAGATTCAGCCTCATCTTGGCAAAAGACATGTGTTGTCCTCGGTACTGTAGTCGCAGCGGTCTTCGTCTATAAGACGACCATGTTGCATTCTGCAGGAATCAGAGGATCCATGTGTCTGAGCAATTCGAACCTTACTTGGTCCGTTATGTTTCCAGGCATAGTATTGATTATATGGAATTTGTGTTGTAAGCTGGGACCCGTCAATGATCTTGGCTATGGGAGCCCTTGAGCAAGCCACTAAATCCACATTTTTAATGGATGATTAGTATAGTAGCTCATCTCACCTCATTCTCAGCACCATCGCATATTAGTGAACAACCAGTGCAAACGAAGAGGCGGTGGCAGAAAAAGGCACTAAGTCAAGCTAGCTTAGCACTCTGGCCTACAATGATGGTGTTGACAACGACCTTATCGACGGCAAGTTGGAAGGGCTTATAGAAACTAAAAATCTCTTCAATTTGAAGCGATTCCGTCAATTTTGATATTGAGAGTCCAAAGACCGCAGATACCCAAGGTTTCGGCTGCGAACCAGTCGCATCATCGCATGGCCACGAGCAGTGGAGAAATGCCTAACTCATTCCAGCTAGGTCAATATGCACGGCTGAGATACCGTTTTCCCAAATAGGCAATCAAGTATAGCCTCCACCACCAGGCTCATGCTTCACAGCTTGTAGTCCACGGCATCCTTCATAAGCAGGAAATGGCTCGCTAGAGCTCCGATGGGTCCTTTTCAAGGTCAGAAAAGGACATAAAAGGCGCTTCGTTTCTCTCGAATGTCCAAAACCTCGAATCACAAGTTTCACCTCGCAATGAGAGCCCAGTCCGATTCCTCTCTTAGCCTCCAAGGCAAAGTGGCCCTCATTACTGGTTCAGGCAAGAAGAGAGGCATTGGCGCCGGCATAGCCACTACTCTTGCACAACATGGTGCATCTGTTGTCATCAACTACGTCTCTTCGTCAACAGCATCCTCCGCTGCAGCAGTGGCTGAGGATTTAGTTGCTGCAGGCGGAAAGGTACTTGTCGTCCAGGCAGATATTTCCCGCCCTGAGGAGGCACAAAGACTTGTAGGGGAGACGGTCACCGCGTTTGGAAAGATCGATATACTAGGTGAGCTCTGTCTTAGCGCTTACCGAGATCTGATGGCTTATTCGAGGTTTGCAGTCAACAATGCAGGAACGGGGTTTCCTGGTCCTGCACTGAATGCGACCCCAGAGTCTATGGCAACCACCTTCGGCGTGAATGTCTTTGGGCCTCTCTATCTGGTTCAAGCTGCCGTGGCACACATGCCCCCGTGCAGTCGTGTCATCAACATCGGCTCCGTTGCGTCAAAGCTAGGAGTTTCAGGGTCGCCAATTTACCTCGCCTCGAAGGCGGCAACGGATGCATTGACACTTGCTATGGCTGGTGAGGTAAGTTGAGATGCATCTGTACTCTTGTACAAGCATGTAGTAGAAGAGCGTGCTGATTTTCCTTTAGCTGGGCCGCGGTCATGGCGGCATAACGATCAACACGGTTTCACCTGGTCCCGTGGATACGGACGGTGTGCCACCCCATGTGGCAGAGAAGATTCACAAGACTATGGTACCCATGACCCGGGTAGAAGAGAGGGTAGGCACTGTGGAGGATGTCGCGGATGCGGTGCTTCTGTTGTGCTCCGAGAAAAGTCGATGGATATCGGGGCAAGTAATCTCAGTCAGTGGCGGAATAGTGGGTGGTTGAGGGTGGCTTCAGATCAGCTTGTTTGTGTACTCATTCTAATTACATGTTGGCTGGGGTAAGTTGTGAAATCAACCGGTCGGTCTGAATGTGCAACGCGTCAACCCAAAGAATGCTCTTAACTAATTTCAAAGCGTCATTGACATCGATGCCTAGAGAACTGATTGCGGACCTGATTTCCGCCGTATACAAATTATTTGGGTTCGGGTCTGCAATTAATGAGACAGTCACCAGCGCCCACAAGTATAGCTTCAAGCATAGAGCATCATACTTGGTCACGGGTAGGAAGGCAACAAAAGCTGTGAATTTGCGCTGCAGGTGTGGCCATTCGCTTGAAGTGAACCGAAAGACGTCTTTCTTCAAAACTGCAAGGAGCAACAGGAGAGCCAACCGTATGGCTTCTCTAAGAAATTTAGTTTCTTGCGGGCTGGAATCAAGATCGATAGGCCTCGACATGAACAGAAGGAAGTGTGTTGCTGGTCCGAACAATTTGATTATGGTAAGGCTGTCTTCACGCTGCCAGGATGGCTCGGAGTGACGTTGTATTCTATCAACGGTGATAGCGACAGATGCCACGTAGTTGAAGGCGATCGCCACATCACAGAAGGCCCCGTCTCTGATAGACAAATCATCGAGCAGGCCTCTTACCGAGGGCGCTATAACATCCGGAGGGACCGCATCCAAGTATTCTGCGAGCCCTGATGGCTTTGGCATTCGAGGATGAGCATCCTCCGCCACACTCCCAACAACATCGAGCCTAGTCACAAAACCGTCAGCTCATGTCCAACCTCCTCGAGAAGGTCGCATTGCCAGCTGAAAATCATACCAAAAGGCAAACAAGGCCACATTAGGAGAGAGACCATCGTACCCTCCTCTGCATCGAATGATACGCTCAAGGCCGGTGAAATGAGTATTCCATCGATCGCCCATTCCAACATAAAGCTTGAGCACTAGTCAGTCTTCCAATGCAGTGACCCACGAGAATAAGCCTGCCTTACATCATGACAGATCAATCCCAGAATAGCGGTAATTACACCTTCACTGAGACTGTCCTTGACGCTTCCCAACCGGGCCCTTACTTGCTGCACACATCTTCCGTAGTACGCTAAGCACTCGGAGCTTGTCTCATACTTGAACTCCTGCGCGCGGACTCTTTGGTCAAAAAACATGGCAGCGTTCGCCAAGGCCACGAAGATGGCGCTGGGATCGGTCAACGCCATGGAGAACCAGACGGAGCGAAACGGTCGGAAAACATAGTCCTTGTCGCTTGTCACTGTATTTGGTAAGCTAAGCACTCAGATGGTAGGATGAATAATTATGTGGGGAGTGTACTGAAGTGCATCAGCTGTAGTTCTCGGTCGTCGAGAGGGACAGGGTAGTAAGCGGCATTGCATGGGTCAATGGAAGCCGGAATGCTGGTATTCGTCAATGAAGGAAGAGGATCGATGGCCGCCGTGTTTGGATTGATGGGCGGTCTCACGGACAAGGCCCAGGTTCGTGGCTTCCGCTGTGTCCGACGCGATCTCCCGATGTCCCGCATGACCGTACGTCGGATGGTGCGCTGGGTGGAGGCGGACTTGATTTCATCGGGTCGCGATATGTTCACAAAGACCAGGTCGTCTTGTTGAGTTTGTGGTTGCTTCATCATGCAGGAGGTGTCTGTAAGTGTGGGGTAGGAAGGAAGGAAGCAATCGCAGGGTTTTGAGATTGGGTTCGATGGTAGAAAGATCACACTAAGCCGGGTGGAGGATAATGCATCCTACTATTGAATCCATCGTGAGCTGTTTGGATCCACCCCAAATAATACAAAGGTGACGACATTTTTTACTTAGTGGAGTGGTAGAAGTCATTCTATATTATGCACCCTCTCATAAAGCCTCGTCTTATGTAGCATTATCGTCTAACTCAGAGTTATCAGGTATATCTGCTCCCTCGGCCGTATTGATCTCTCTGCCTCGTTCAGAGCACGTATGACTCTGCATACCAAGGATTTGAATCTGAAAGTCCTGGATACCCTAGTCTACCTCTTGTATCTAGCTAAGCAATTGAATCAAATGGTCTGCGATCAAATTCCCAACAAGATCATAGCCATCTGGTTTCATATGGACTCCGTCATCCCAGATCTTCTCCTTGAAGTCCTGTGCAGCGCTGTGATAGGGAACCTCTTTGTGAAGGTCAAAGACATAACTACTCAGTCAGGTCAAACCAATTCTCACCTTTGAGAGTTGGAATACTCACAAGCTATCAGCATCATAACTCAAGATCTGCGAGTTGAGCTCCGCCCGCGTATTATTCAACCGCTGATGCACTGCCCCGCATTCAGGGACTGTCAGAGCTAGCACATTGGCGCCGCTCTTTATAGCCATGGTCCAGGCCTGAATCAACCCGGGAAGGATCTTTTCAGCGGGGTACATGTAGCCGAGGTCACTGCGTATATCACAGATCAGTATTGAACAGAGGGTGAATCAGGAAGCGGAGATCCCCTACTTTGTCCCACCAAGCATAATCACCCAATCATAAGATGTTGCTGCGCCTTAATCGGTTCGATCTTTCGGTTGATTTCTCATCTGTGTATGACAGAGGTAGGTAGGGAATGTCGGACGCTTGAAGGCTTACATTTCTGCTCCAAGCGAGGCAGAAAACGCCCCGGGGGGCTATTGACCAAGTCGCCCGGAAGCCCGTCGACATCAATCCGGATGGTGTGGGTTGGAAATGCAGCCTTGAGGCGTTCTTCCAGTTTCCAGGCGTAAGGGTGGTAATCCAGCCCATAATTGTAGTATCCTGCTGTCAAGGAGTTGCCGAAACAGAGGATTGACAATGATTTGCTCATTGCACGGGTGGTATGACGACGACGCTAGGCGAATTTTCTAGTGGAGGGGTTCATGTTGAGGAAAGGAGTGAATGGAACGTTGAGACCTTGAATCTTTGAAGGAAGACAAGGCTGGAAGGCTGAGGGCGGCTGCGCGGGGTAGTTTGCTGGTTCTTTCTGTTGTTGTTGTTGCTGTAAGGCTGGCTGTGTCGCACCCTTCCTTCTACATACCTTCGTCACTGGTTCAATGTCTCAGTCTAAATTCTGAGATAATCCTCTTCAATCTCACTACATTGACTACATGAGATGAACTAGGAGGTGTCTCAATCTCCACCCTCCAGCACGCACAAGTCACAGTCACACAATGACGCATACTTGTAACTGTGAACAATGGGAGAGAAACCCCCTGCTCTGCCGATATGCACCTCGATGCATCGATGCAAGACATTATGGTTTATCTTGACTGCATTGTGACACAAATTAGAGCTCCCCTGCACTGGCGGCCATGCGATGGACCCAAGCGTACCTGCTTAGATGGGATTCTGCATGCCAGGGGTCAGTACCTATAATCAATAGGACTCCAACTACTTGTTCAAAGCTTTCATTTCTTTCTCGCAAAGATCGCTTATCCCGATGCTCGAGCTATCGACAACTGCAGTTAGCAGTCATCATGGATCGCTACCGCGGAAGCCTTATCTGGCATGGTTCGATCGTCCACGGCGATCGCTCAGGCACCCACTCAACATCGCGCAGCCTGGTGAGATTACTTTCAGCTGGCTACAGATATGCTATAGAAGCTTGCTCTAGGACGTTTCAGTCGGGACGTGATTGCAAAATGTGGTTTGCCCTCGGGCTAAGGGCCATAGCACCTGGGCATCTATAACCGATCAAGCGCTCCGATTCACTGGCTGTCAGCCACGAATATACTAAACAAACAAACTTTTTTGAGGTGACCACTGATCGGTGAATAACAGAGAGTCAAGCTCATCAGCTGATCTACTTTTCGTGTTGTTATATATGAGCACAAAATGTCTCCCTCCCTTGTTCATCTCCACCTACCAGCCCCAAGCTCAGTGCCATCATGGTCACGAAGTCACAGAACATCCCAGAACGTTGCGCTGTCCTTGTGAT
This sequence comes from Aspergillus aculeatinus CBS 121060, assembly GCF_003184765.1. Classification (NCBI taxonomy): domain Eukaryota; kingdom Fungi; phylum Ascomycota; class Eurotiomycetes; order Eurotiales; family Aspergillaceae; genus Aspergillus; species Aspergillus aculeatinus. Next base: position 239,629 of record NW_020291499.1, read on the forward strand.
TGGTGGTGGGCCAGGTGGCTCATACTGTGCTGCTGCTCTGGCTCGAGAGGGTATTGATACAGTGTTACTGGAAGCAGACCAGTTCCCTCGGTAAATACCATCCTTTCAGCTCTTTCTTAGCGATTTGTTCCATTGCAAGACTGAGACTTTTTCCAGTTACCATATCGGGGAGAGCATGCTGCCATCAATGCGCCATCTGCTTCGTTTCATTGACTTGGATCAGGCTTTCGACCATTACGGCTTCACAAAGAAGGTAATTTGTTCTTCCCCCTACTAGAGACTGCAACAACTAATCAAAGGCGTGTAGTTTGGGGCATCCTTTAAGTTGGATAAAGCCAAGCGAGCTGGGAGTATGGGACTACCAAGTTTCCTTCTGTTCCTATTGCTAATAGGTCTCTGTGGTGTACAGATACTGATTTCCTCGCCGCTGGGGGGCCCGACAACTACGCGTGGAATGTTGTCCGCTCTGAGGCTGATCATTTGATGTTTCAGCACGCAGCGACATGCGGCGCAAAGACTTTCGACGGTGTCAAGGTCAAGTCCATCCAGTTTGCTCCCGATGCGCATTCTCAAATTGGCAAGCCTGTTTCCGCATCTTATGTGAGCCAACTAGATGAGTCTCGTGATATCAGAGAAATTGCCTTCGACTATCTGGTCGACGCGAGTGGTCGAAGGGGTTTGCTTAGCACCAAGTACCTCCATAACCGCCGATACAACGAGAGTCTCAAGAACATCGCCCATTGGGGATACTGGCAAGGAGCCGAGCCTTATGCAAAGAATACGTCCCTGGAGAATCAACCTTTCTTCGAGGCATTGCACGGTAATCATATGTTTCCCCTCCATCCTTCCTCGTCGCGACACTAACCGACCTTGCCTCAATCATTAGACGAAAGTGGCTGGGTCTGGCTTATTCCTATGCACAACGGGACCGTTTCGGTGGGAATTGTGAGAAACCGCAAGACTTGGACTGTGAAGAAGCGCGAGTCTGGCTTGGGGCAGGAGGAGTTCTACCATCACACGCTGAACCTGGTACCGGAAATTCAGCGTCTGCTTCGCAAAGCAGAGCTCATCAGCCCTATCAAATCAGCTTGCGATTACTCCTACAGCGCCTCTGCGTATGCAATGCCGCATGCTCGCATTGTTGGTGATGCAGGATGCTTCATCGACCCTTACTTCTCGTCGGGCGTTCACCTGGCCCTGGTCGGTGGTCTTTCGGCTGCCACAACTATCTGTGCTGCTTTGCGTGGCGACTGCGACGAAGCGCTGGCTGCATCCTGGCACTCTGACAAGGTTTCCGACAGCTACATCCGTTTCATGCTCGTGGTTATGAGCGCGTACCAGCAGATTCGCAGTCAATCGAAACCGGTCTTGAGTGATCTTCACGAAGACAATTTCGACCGCGCATTCAATATCATCAGACCCAGTAAGCCTGTTGCTCCTTCCTTGTCTAAAACATGCTTTTCAACGCGCTAAATAATGCATGTGTAGTCATTCAGGGAACCGCCGACATCAGTCCGGATAAAATAACCCAGGAAGAGCTAGATCAGACTATCAAATTCTGTGCTGCTGCCCATGGATCGGAGGATGAGATTCGTCATCACGTGAGAAAACTATTGCGCACTGAAGACACCCTGAACATGGACAGCTTCAGTACGGATGAAATCAATGGCTTCGTGCCGAATCTCAAGCAGGGGAACCTGGGTTTGATCAAAAGTGCTGCCTAGCTGCGAGATTGGTTGTACTGTTGGGACGTGTCCATTGTCGTCATTCTTTGGTTCTTGGTCTTGCCATTGAACTTGGTTAGTGACTCGAGTTGATCATGTACTGTGCAATGGAATTGCCCGAGCTGTCAAAATTGTCCGGTTTTTGTACACTCTGTACCTATCTTCGCAGGTAACTGTGTGTTTAAAGTGACACTTTTTGTTTTCTGACTCATCCCGAGTGTAATAAACTCACGATATGATCCTTGTAGGCTTTTTTACTCGCTGTAAATACTGTTTGAACTGTTTTCCCCATAAACGCTTACTCATAGCAGCATTTCGCATCTATGGTCATGATTGTACAGTACTATCTACTAACCTCAACCCTGATCACGAGCAATCCCATCTCGTTTCCAGGCCATTATCTAAGGGTTATACACTAAAAGCATCCCAAAGTACAATGAGCTAGAGCATGAGCCTGATCACAGCTTTATTTCTCTGATAATAGAATCATAATTTGCTTGATACCCTCAATCGGCGACGCAAAAAAGACGAGCAAGAACTAAACCACAAACCCCACCCCTCAACAAGCAAGGCCCACCACACCCCACACAGGTCATCAAACTCCCCAAATAAAGACAATAGACCGAATAGAATAGTCAGTCAATCCTCGCAAGCTCAATCTCTCGTCCTAAGCCCCTCATGCCGGCCCCGGAGGTGATGGTTCCTGTTACTACCACCATTCGTGGAGGTGGTGCCGGCACATCCGGTCCGCGAGGGAGGGCATAAATCTACCAAGCAAAAATGCCGTCAATTCTGTGGTCATCAACGGGCATTTGCCGTCAAGTACAGGGAACCTGAGATACCAGGGTGGCGGAGCATTTCCATGACATGATGCAATTCATCTTCATTTTTCGGAGTATAGGCGATGCGGACGTTGGCAACAGGCAAGCCATTTCATATACTTTGTTAGTTTCTCTATGCATTGTGGAGCATGCTAGCAAGCAAAGAATTGGGAGTAGTATAAGCTTTGGGGTAAAGGGTTGGATGGTGTACGGCTAAGATAAACGTTGGGAAAGCGAGACATTTTGTGGGAGACACGCCCCCCTTGGAAAAGAGATAACTCACGAAACATACTGTCGGTCGTCGCGTGCGAACATTCGCAGCGCACAGTGCCGCACGAGCTGAGCGCCAGCAAGGATCAACAGAGCAAATGCTGGAATGGAAGCGACGAGTATTATCATGTCAAGGTAGGTCAGAGCCATTTTGGATGGAACAGGGAGGGGGTGAGGCAAACTGAGGACGATGGCTGGTTTTGAGACAGGTGTTGAGAATGGACGAGCACTTGGGTATTGCAAACTGGAGGTTCAAGACTTTGTGGGAGAGAGAAAGTTATCCGAAGTATCTTTCAGGATGAAGTGATCAAGGCACAAATGTTATTGGTTTCAAGGCGGACGCAACGGGCGAGCGAAGACGGTTCGAAGAGGATGCGACTGCTTCGGTTGGGACTTTCGATCAACCCACTTGCACCTCATACGTGGATGGAAGGAGAGACTGTGCCTGCATGAGTTACCCAGTCTACCGAGTTATGAGGACTGTAGTGATTTCTTCGGTTTGTGAGACGAGAAAGGATGTGAGGTAGAGCCAGATTCTGTTGTAAGGAGCAACTTTTGAGGACAGAACATTATATGGATCAAGACAAACGGGTAGTCTATTTTTGTATGCGACCATTCGATACGGCAGCTGCGAACTTTTTGTCACCGATTGTGGTCATGAGCAGGATCGGGGGGCTCAAGCAAGCCTAGACAAACTGAACAGAAGTATGCTTTTGGAGTGATATTGAAGAGGGCGAGGGAGCTTCTGTTCAAGGTCAAGGAGGTCTTTGACCTGAGAAGGTACAGGTGCTATGCATTAGCTGTGAAATCTCTTGTACACAGTGAAATAGATAGATATAACTTCTCTCTCCTAGTTTTGAGATATTGTTGTGCCAATTGTCAAGTATGATAATCACTGCTTCTCTGAGACATGTGCCGTGACCTTCATACTCGGTGAAGATAGATATTGTCCCGATGGTTGTCATTGCACGTCTGCTGGTTTCAAGTCCATCAATGATTGTTGAGACACGATGGCCTTGCTTGAAAGTTGGAGCACATAGATTTAATCTCTATAATGGACTTGGTTCAGGAGTGTAGGAACACAGTGTCCATGGGCGAATCGTAAGGCACGTGCAGCAGGGTCGGATATCTGATAGTGGCTTCCGCTCAACTTCTTCGACTCCATGACTGATTGCTCCAACTGGTTTTGCTACCGCCCCAAGTGGCTCGCATGACCCCCCCCTTTACTAGCCTTACACCAATCTCTCCTACCGAGTCAGAAAACCACTTCCCTCGATTTGTTGCATACTTCCACCACGACACCGGCTCCAGTCGGCGCAGACATCGAAGCTCGCACGAGGCAAGCCTCACCAACCCTTCGCCAGTCTTCCATCCCTCTCGCGCAACAACCCTTGTCTCTCCGACGCCTCGGCCACATCCCCATAGTAGCCTGGACTTGAGGCCATAACGATCCACTACTCGACAGACACATTAGTGATGTTGCGAGCCACTATGAATTATCCTCTTGACTCTGAGAACGCATACGTTATCTACTTCAATCTGACTCTGTTCCAAGAGAATAAATCTGATCAGAAGCGCTCACGAGATCCAGCCGAATCTGTCCTGTGTTCTTATCAACACGGACACGTCCGAGTTCTTCGGCATCTAACCTTCATCCACCATAAATCATTTCCGTCTAATATTAGGCTATATCTCCTAGAGTACGATAACGCCCGCAAGGAACATTCTACCGATCGACAGAAAGCCTACACGGGTAATCAACTGCAGACGTAACAGGAGAGCATTGTGGTGTCATCCCCGCGCTTAAGCCACCAAAGAAAGTTTGTTTCTGTTCATCGAGTCAATTCCAATGCCTAGGCGAGATCCTACTATGGAGGGAGTCTGCACAGCAGGTCTTACAGCGAACGGATAGTTATGTGTTCGAGAGTCAAAAAGCAAAACGAAATGAGCCCAGCCCGGCTCGATCAGGCAACCTTACGATCTGGAGTCGTACGCGCTACCAATTGCGCCATAGGCCCATTTGTTGACACTTAACTTGGGTTTGATGTTACATGTTCCTATGTGCGAGGTACCCTCGCCGGCATCCCGATCTAAAATTTGCGAGAACGCGACGAAAACTATAGCATTGTGGTCGGTGAACTACATGGTGGCGGATATAAACCTGACTCGGCAAATCGCTTACTGGGAATAGCATCTCGCAAAATTGATCATACTCTTCGCAGCACTTGGAGGTATCCCAGTAGGTATTGCATAAAAGAAATAGCCTGCAGTTTGTGGTCGAGGGTGTTGGAACTTGCACGCCCCGGGCATTGCCTTCGCGATTCAATGTCGGTTTATGAGGGACCGGGATCTTCGGTCATCGCATGGTGTGCAAGTGATGCATGGATTGCAGGCCCGTGCTTCTATGGTTGCCTGCACGGGTGCCTGCGTAACGCACATGGGGTCGGATGGCATCGACCATAGACGATCCACACGTGCAGGAGTACACTGGGATTTTCAAGGGGTCTTTCCTCGGTGGTGAAGACGAGGGAATCTCGAGCAAAAAGAATGGATGAGCCCAGCCCGGCTCGATCAGGCAACCTTACGATCTGGAGTCGTACGCGCTACCAATTGCGCCATAGGCCCATTCTTGATGACTAAACATACAAGTGATGCATTATGAAGGCTGGACAATGAGGATGGTGTCTTGTCCTGACTCGTGGTCTGGGTTGGACGGCCAGAAGTGCAATGAGACATGATGGTAGTGTAATCCTGTTGCCCATGATATAGAGTCTCCGCTGTAATGCTAATAGAGGTTGCGGCACTGCACACGATATCATAGAATAGAGTGATAGCTTCATAGTTCCCTCGCTGGTCGGCTGTCCTGTCTGTGCTGCCTATAGCAGTGGGGTTGGGCGTATTCTTTATTTTGAATGCTTAAGATCCAAAGCTCTGGGATCTTGTGGTATTGGTTTGTCATTGTTAATCTTGATCTCCGATTCGGCGACAGGTTCTGGTAATTAATATCAAGCATATCAGCTTTGCTGCACGGGATGCAAACAGATATACCAAAGCGTCTACAAGGGCAGAGCTTACGCACATGGTCGTGCAACCAAATAACTTTTTCCCTTTAATGACCAGACCGATATCGAGCAGGCAGTTTTAAGAGACACACATGAAAAGGCAGGCTAATATTGCTGAGCGCCAGCCTGCTCGCACTGCCGTTTTGTGGACACTGTAGATCACGAGTACCGCAACGACATAGCGAGGAAGTCAAGTCTCGCTCGAATAATACATCTGGAATGAATGAGCCACAAGCAACTGTCCATCCACATCTCGGGGCTCGAATCGATGAGTACCTACCGACTGACAGAATTGTATGAAGTCATCACAGCAGCATATGGCGTGGGGCGAGGGACCGAGCCACCTGCGACGTTTGCAACTCCGAACTCATCATGTCATGGATAGTTGAGCGAGTGAGGACAATGGAACGAGCAGATCACACAGCACATAAAGGCTGGCGCTACTGGGTCGCAACGGCGAAGCGGAATCGCCCAGTGGACGAAGCTTGTGAGTGTTATGGGTGTTACTGGTTCTCGAAAGCGTACCTGACAACAAGATACATAGCTCCGCGTCTGACATTGCATAATCCTTACGCAAGACAAGCACTTATTATTCGACTAGAGAGGCTATTCATTTTGACACCCATGAAAAAGACCGAAAGAGAGCCTGAGTTTGAAGACGAGACAAAAGAAAGCAAAAAGAAATGAGCCCAGCCCGGCTCGATCAGGCAACCTTACGATCTGGAGTCGTACGCGCTACCAATTGCGCCATAGGCCCATATGGGTGACATTTTATTGCTTACAATACTCAGAACCCAGTAACTCCATGACATGTCACTAATCATCACTTTCGTCGACTACTTACTCGACATTGAGAGTACCTCTGGTCAAATGCCAGACACGTCGAGTTCCTTTCTCCTACCACATCTACCACGGAGACACGGTATAATCATTCAGCAGATTTCAAGTGGCCCTGAACCAGCCGACCACGAGCTGTAAGACAGGGAGACAACATTCGTCCCCGAGAGATTGAGCACGCCAGTCTGGCCCTTTTGTTTGCTCGCATCAGCTGTTCATCTCGATTTGCGAATGCCAATGATGACTAACGAGTATCGTCGCACTGACTACGTCACAATAGCCTTGATATCGAGTGCAACTCCTGCTCTCGCGATGGTCACCAGTAACTACGCAACGCAGACTAACACGCACTCGAAGAGGCCGAACCCATCCACCCCCCTCGAACACTAATGCGAGCGAACACTAGATCGTCTTATCACAGACATAGGGGTACCCTCTTCCGTTATGCGACACCAGCATGATTGTGCTGCAGAGGTCTACTCCATTGTGAGTTTCCTAGGACCAAGCACCGACCTTGAAGCAGAACGCGATCAATTCCAAGCATCCGACATCAGCTGCCGACGGTCACAATGAGGCTTCGACTCTTGGTGCTTGTTACATTTACTTGATTTCGTGAGTCACTATGTGGAGTATGGTGGAATGTCAATTTATACTTGGAGCGAACGGACCAATAGAGGAGCTTCACCTTCGTATTCATCGGATCAGGGGCCGGAGAATCGGCATGCAATAATCAGTCTAGCAGAGCGTTCCAACTCAGCGCAGCTCACAAGTCTACCGCCTCAAGCACAGACATACGTCGAAGGTCCCTCTTCTTGCGAAAGCTCAGGAGAACCCGAATTCTCCTGTGTCAGCCATTATCACCATTCTTCATAAGCTTGGATAATCTTAGCACACCTGAATTACATGGAGAAAACAATGCAAACTTGAACCCACCATGAGACCAATAGCCCTATCTCGCTGCATTCCTGCTGTTGGAAGCATTGCATGTCAAGATGCGGTCTCTTCCAATCAGACAACCCCAGAGACCAATTTCCTGATCGGGTAATACGAGGGTTCGCTGCAATCCAAAGTAAGACATCCGCATTTCTGATCAACAATGATTGGCCATACCAGAATTGGTTTAATGTGCTGTGGCCAACCCATGGGGCCACTCATAACACCCGCTGGGTCATCCAAGGGTATTGATGGAGCTTGGCTTATCTGATCTGATTAGATTGTTCGCTTTGATCGTCGCAGACGAGGAGCGGCCAAGCAACTTGGCAACGAGGGGTGGAAAGAAGTAGTGCCCTAATGAAGTATGTGGGTACCGAGAATCCTATACTAATGGACGAGAGAGCCAAGGGATTCATGGCACCAAGACAGTGCTCGGATCCTTTCTCTCGTCGACTTGGCTGTTTTCCAGCAAGGCTGTATAGGCGGACTCAGTCAGTCCTCTAAGACTTTGCTCGGCAACATCTGATAGTCTTGAATCTTCCATGGGCCCATGGTGTCCGTCATGATAGGCTCTAAGCAAAAAAGCTCTTTGCGCAGACGGCCCTATAACTGTGCAGATCATCATTTGATTCCTTATCTGATTCGACTAGAGCTATTGGTGCTGAATCAGATAACAGATTTTTTCATGCTCATAGAGTCTAAGGGGCAGCATCCGCGAGGATAAATATGTGTCTTCGTCCTACGTCCCCAATGCACTCTTCTTGCGGCGGGTAGCCTGAATCTAGGTCAATCACACAATGGCGGACGACAAGATCACTAATGTCACTAATGCAAGAGCAGACTCAGACGTCGACCATGAAGCCCTCAAGACCATTCCGAACGGGGGACAGTCTCAGGGCGTCTCCCGCATGGAGGCCGTCTACCGCGAAGCCAAGTCCAACCGAAAGTCGCTTTGGCTGATCGGCATCTCGGTCCTCGTGTGTGCGTGGGCATATTCACTGGATTCTTCTACAACCTCGTACTACTCCGTCGATGCCTCGTCCTATTTCAAGCAGCACAGCTCGGTACTATCGACCCTCTCCATTGCAACCAGCATCATCAGCGCTGTGAGCAAGCCCTTCATTGCGAAGATCTCCGATATCACCTCACGCCCCTACACATATATCTTAACCCTCTTCTTCTATGTCATTGGATACATCATCGCCGCAACCTGCAAGACTGTTTCTGCCTACATTGTCGGCGAAGTCTTCGTCGCAATCGGCAGCTCGGGCTTGGACCTGACCAACGACATCATCGTGGCGGACCTGACCCCCTTGGAGTGGCGCGGTTTTGCCAGCTCGATGCTCTCGACTCCGTTCATCATCAACACCTGGTTTGCTGGCAAGATTGTAGATGCAATCGATGGCCGAGGCCAGTGGCGATGGGGCTACGGCATGTTCGCCATCATCATGCCCGTGGCACTGGGTCCAGCCGTGGCGACCCTAATACACCTTGATCGCAAAGCCAAGAAGCATGGAATCGTTAACATTGCTTCCTCGAACACAGCACGACGTGCTGCTCGAGACCTCGCTGCAGCTGAGGGCCACAGTGTACCCAGGGGAGGGGTCGTCGCGCCTGCTGCTTCATCCACGCAATCCTGGATGGATGCCCTCAAACACAACCTGGAAGAGATCGACGCCTTCGGTCTGATTCTTTTAGGGTTTGGATGGTCGCTTTTGCTTCTGCCGTTCTCTCTCAAGACCTACGCCGATGGCGGCTGGCGCAACCAATCCCTCATCGCCATGATGATAGTGGGTGGACTGCTATTGATGGCCTATATCATCTATGAAATGAAGTGGGCGCGTGTCCCCAGCGCCCCTCGTCGACTCATCTTCAACAAAACCTTCATCATGTCCATCGTTATTGATAGTTTCTATATGCGTACGTTATCCCCGGACAGCCCCCCGTCATCATCCTATACGCAAATGACAACACTAACACCTCCCGCTTTCCCGCCATGACCAGTCGCCGGAAACATGCGCGGCCTCTACTGGAGCTCCTACGTCTACGTCTCAAAGCCCTGGTCCTACCAGAACTGGGTCTACTACAGCAACACCCTAACGCTAGCCCTCTGCATCGCAGGCCCCCTGACCGGTCTCCTCCAACGCTGGACGCACCGCTACAAAACCATCCAGATCACGGGCCTGTGCATCAAGATCATCGGCATGGGCATTTTATTGGATGGCCACCGCGCGACCGCCAACACCGCCGCGATGATCCTGTCCATGATCCTGATCGGCTTCGGCGGGTCGATGTCCGTCGTCGGGTCGCGCGTCGCCTCCCAGGCCTCGGTGCCGCACCAGGACGTCGCCCTCGCCATCTCGCTCCTATCCCTGTGGTCGAAGATCGGCAGCGCCATCGGCTCCGCCATCGTGGCCGTCATCTGGGCCGCGCAGATGCCCCGCCAGCTGCGCGCGCACCTGCCCGCGACCGCCACGCAGTCCGACGTGCGCAAGCTGTTCGGCAGCCCCAAGTCCATCCGCACGCTGTACGCGATCGACGACCCCATGCGCCTCGGCGCCGTCGAGGCCTACCGCCGCACCCTGTACTACTGTCTGGCCCCCGCGCTGGCGCTGGCCTTCGTGCCGCTCGTCGCCGCCTGGTTCCAGACGGATTTCTTCCTGGGTAAGGCGCAGAATGCGGTCGTGCCGGTCGGGAATGATGGTTTGGCTCTGCGGGAGGAGGAGAGGGAGAGGGAAAAGGAAAGGGCTGAGGTCAAGGGGAAGAGGGAGGCTTTCTTGAGGTTTTGGGCGGGGAGGTAGAAGCTCCCCCCCCCCCCCCCCCCCCCCCCCCCCCCCCCTTTCCTTGCATTTCCTCTTTGGTTCTGTGTCCTGTTGATTTGTGAGTGATGCATGCGTTTGTGGATGAATTGTTCGTTTGGTTAGGGGAAAAGTTGTCTTTGATTTCGCATAATGATATGTGGGCCATGGGAATGTGGTGGGGATAACAGCGTGGGTTAAGATCGAAGCTGTGCAGTTCAGATCTGAAGATGACTGCGGACACTGCGTACTCGAGAAGTAGCAGCAGCAGCAGCAGCAGCAGCTACAATCAGACTCAGAGTCACCCAGTCCAGTGGGCCGCTGAACTCCGAGTGATCCCAGTAGATACTTAGTCGGATTCTCAATCCGAATCGGGCTCTAAGCCCACTGTGCCAGCGAACACGTCGGCCTGCGCTTTCTTCCGTACTGGGGCAGAGTGACAGGCTGCCAGGCATTACGAACCCCCCATGCAGAAGGTGTCACTGCGGGGCAAAAATCTCAAACGGGACTATCTCATAAACAAAGTGAATCGTCGCATTCTGATTTCATTATACATAAAGCAAAGAAAGGTTCAAGGTCGCCTGGTCAAATCAACCGAAATAGAAAAACGGCGAAATATGACACCACAGAAGATGCAGAGACACCAACACCAGGATCAACAGAATCACGGGGTTATTATATTTGAAAGAGACCCTATCAACCAGTCTTAGTATACATACATGGAACGAAGTAATCATAGCGAGAAAAGAAGGCGGGCAGCAACAAAACAAGTTCAATTTCATACACAAGCCAGAAAAGAAAAAGGACATCAAAGATTATTGGCATTGCTCATATCTTGCTCTGGTTCTTCTCTTCATTCGCTCATTTCTTCTTGTCCACCATAACATGCATACAAATAACAATACATTCGTTTATTAAGTGTGAGTGTGAGTGTGTTTTTTGTTTTTGTTTTTTTTTTGTTCACTTACACCTGGGCGGTGCAATCCACCGAGTTGCAGCACTGGTCCTTGCCGTTCTTCCAGATGCAGTTGTTGTTGGGGTGACGGACGTCGCAGGGCACCTCGGTGATATCGATGGGGATGCACGACTGCTGGTCATAGGTCATGAAGGTGAAGGCAGGGGTCAGGGCGGGATAGGCAACGCCCAGACCGTTGTCGTATCCGGTCAGGCAGTACTTGCCGCAGGGCCACTTGGTGAGGGAGAACTCGCCCGCCTTGTCCCAGTGCACGGTCTTGCCGATCTGGCCGCCGTTGTGGGCGTTGTTGAGCCACAGTCCAGGCTGCTGGCCGTCAACAGGGTTGCCGTGCAGGTCCTTGATGCGGAAGCCGTCCTCGGGGTTGACGGGGAGGTTGGGCGTGCAGACTTCGTCCTTGCAGAGCTGGAACTTGCCGAACTTCTGCTGGAGGTCGTCCTGAGCGGCGAGGTAGTAACCCTCAGCGTTGAAGCCGAGACGCTCGGCGTTCTCCCAGGTGAAAGTGTAGCACTTGCCTGCGGAAGACCATCAGTTGAGCTACTTGGAACTTGAAAGGATGGGAGATTCCAGTGATTGTAACTTACCAGTGGAGATACCAGAGGTGCAGGTACGCTCACAGTTGCCCAGAGCGTTCTCGAAGTATCCGGCGGGGCAGACACACTTGTTGTTCACCAGCACTTTGCCCTTAGTACACACAGGCTGAGGGGCCTTGCAGACCTTGCCATCGAAGATCTGGCTGATAGGGCAGCAGCGGTACCCAGTTCTGTTGGAGCCAGCGAGCTCGTGGCCCTCACCGCAGCAGTCAAAGGCAGTGTCAATGCTGCCAATAAGCTGCTGAGAGGGGTAGCAGCAGGCAGCATACCGTCCAGACGCGCTGAAGGTGAGGTGCTTGCCGGACGCGGGAGCGCAACGGAAGTACTCCTCGAAGTCGGAGCGGGGGTCGGAGAAGACAATCTGATCCCCATGGCGGACACCAGTGCCGTCCATCTCCGCGATCTGCACATTGCGGGCGCCGAGATCGGTCCGGATCGCGGCGTTAGTGCCAGCGGCCTGCAGCAGGAGGGCCACAAGGCTCCAGGAAGTAACAGCCTTCATTGTGTGTATGTGAAAGGAGAAGGACGCGAAGAAGAATGGAGGACTGATTCGCACAGAGGGACTGACGGGCGAGGATCGTCTCTTATTTAAGTTTTCCCCGGGCAAGAGTCTTCCAGCGCAGAAGCATTTTCACCATGGCGGGCGAGACTCTGAGCTTCGCATTTCAGCTAGGTGGATCATCGAGCTATGGTGGACCTGGTGAAAGTTTTTCATGATGGAGCCCGTCCCATTTGTGCGTTAGAGGCCAGATATGGAGGACCCATGCCCGGAAGGGAAAGCAGTATCTCAAGGTCTCAACCTCAGTCACCGCTCCTCGATAACGATCAGACCAGTGCGTCGATTGACTCACCGTGTATCGCTCAGGTAAATACCTGGAGTGTTTTCAGCTCCGCTGTGATCAGCCACCGGGGTCGGAAGCTTTGAAGATGGGACGAGCTCGTCTCCACATTGAGGAATCTGCCGGGATAGAATCAGGTCTGGTATTGCGATGAAGGGTTGATGACCTCATTGCATGAATTCTGTCGTGGACAACTCTCCCCATCTCTAATGCGAGAGCAACGTGGAATCCGGAAGATTAAAGCAAGCTCTCCCCACATATTATTGCTTCTCCTCCCAGACTCTGCATGCAGGTCGACAGATTTTCCACCACGGATCTGTCGGCCAGCCGGGTGGCGAAGGAGAGATTCTCGAGAGCGAGCTAGACCAGACTAGACTATCCAAACTAGTCGAAACATACTACTCCATTAGGATTAGATCGAGTAAGTCTCGTCCTTGGCGTTTGTCAGGTGTTTTAGCCTCGATTTGCCCTCTCCGATCGGTTGTTTTGACCACATATTGATACGGGCGTGAAGTCCAAGTTGTCCAAGTGATGAAGAGCGGTGGGTCATTCAGGTCTTGCCTGGTGTTGATCTCGATATTTTTTATCATCGAATCAATCGGCAAGTCCGACGCAAGTGACCCATAGACCTCGCATGCATTTATCGCAGCCGGGGAAAATTGAGTTCGACAGCCATTCCTTGGAGGCTTCTCGAAACACGGCAAGGTTTGGCGATCCAGCCGACCAGACTGCTTTTGTGGGGAGGGACGAGAAGCTACTTGGCAATAGTGGAAGATCTCTCGAATTGGCGGTGTGTCGTGTCAGTGGGAAGGTCTGTCTGCCTGTTTGAAAATGTGAATTCTGAGCCCGAAATCTTTATTGAATGGGGGGGGTATTTTTCGATTGACATTCTGTCATTCATCTCAAAAAATATGCAGTTAGACTTTGTCCTCATGAAATGGAGGTTGTGTGAAAATATTTGCCTCACTGCGCCTCTTTTTTACAAAGCCACAATCTGGAGTGCTCGTGTCAGTTAGTCTCGTTCATGGAGCTTTTCGCTCCATGCCGGCTCCACCCGCTGCATCTTCCCGTCCGTGTTTTGGCTATGCAGGCCGATGTAGTCCGTAGATCCTCAATGTTTCGCCACTCTCATTGAGACTCAGGACAACAACAGAGAGATCTTCGGTAGGCCTTGGGGCAGCACATCAATTTCACGAATTGTCAGCGACTCTGGAATATTATTCAGGTCAGACCAATTGTAGGCTTGGACTGCCATATGTCCATGATCTTTCACAGAGACGTTCTTGGGGCTATAGAAATCGAAGGACCAGACGACCGTGAGGCGAGATGCGAGCAGTAGGAGGGAAACGATAAATCTGGAGTCTGATTGCCAAAGGTAGGAGAGTTAGATGGGCTGATACGATTGGCTGGGAGCCATCTAGGTCAAGCTGGGAAAGTGCTTGACTCGGGTTGGAAAGCATGCATTGTATGCAAGTCCAGGGCGTGGTGAAACATAAAAATGGTCGAGACTCGCTAGATATCCCCCGGTCGGACTATAAGTATTCTTCGAAGACAAGGATGGAAGGAAGCCTCTCTCGGTTGGCTCTTGCAGGCGACTTCGCATTTTGACCCAATCGTATAAGATAGCCACCTCCCGAATCGTCACCTGTCTCGTTCAGTAAGCAACATTGCTTTGCATTGCAATGAACGGTGATCAGTGCCAATGGAGCAGCTCGTGATGAGAGTGCTAAGTCATCCGCTGCATCTCCTCCATATGGCCAACTGGGTCACAAGCCCTCACGCCTTGTTCCAAAGTTTCCCATAGCCATCGATGCCACGATATGTTGTAGGGGCTGAGGCGGCCGTCGGGTGTACCAGGACAATGTCAATGGACCATTGCTAGCTTTGATGACAGCTGATGCAAAGGGACTGTACTGGAATTGGGACAATTCAGAGCTTGGAATCAAGACTGCGGTGGGCGGGAGTTTGAACAGAAGATCGATCAAGAATGAGATGATGGGTTCTTGATGGGTTGGTTCTTGCTTGACTGCCTAAGGCTACAAGAACTGTAAAGTTACCCGGCTTACATCAGACCAGAAGGAATGCAACAAACAAGCAAGCTGAGAACGGACAGCACTTCCTTTTCAGTCTCACTTCATCTTGCTTTCATACCTCCTGCCACCGCTACATTCATGCGAGGTCGATAGCAAGCCTGTCGCCCCCAGAGGCTACTGCTGTTGTACTGCACGGTTGTATTTGTGTCCTCCGCCCGATTTTAAATCCAAATCGTACCCTACTCTTCTTGCGCCAGTGTACAGTACAGTAGGTCGCACTGATGACCAACTGCAGCCAGACACATCGTGCGATTTTTTCGTTCGAGGATATATCCTCGAATGTCTCACGAGTATCATCTTCAATACCGGAATTTTAAAAGTGTCAGGTGCACACAGATGCACAGATGCACAGATGCGCAGATACGCAGATACGCAGATACGCAGATAAGAACCCCTCACGGACTGGACCTCACGCCGTGGCAGGCCTCGGCTCTCGCTCCTTATCTTCCCCCTCCCCCCGCGTACGAGTGCCCAGACACCTGGTCAAAGACATTTCTCGCCATGAATCCTTTATATCATCGAGCCATTCGATAATACACAATGTTCTGACTTTCGAACTTCCTTCCATAAGCCTAGGAACATGCGCCTGCTTCAGATTGGCTCGATTCGTATTGATGGTGGGCATTTAATATACGTGTTCGCGCGACGAAAGTCAATGGAGGCCAAGACTTCATTGGCGTTCTGTTGACGTTGGGTGGAAGGCCAAGACACGCTGCTTATCAGTCCCAAGGAAGGCTGCCCTGAACCTTCCCCACGCTCCGGTGCGGAGGGGTGTTTGCTATAATGTCGAGATTGGGTTCACATTGTGACTTGCGTCGATAACCACGTGGATGGTAGTAGGGCCAACGAACTGGAATGCCTAGGAGACATATACTACCACGAACATGCTGGAGCGAGTGTCCAGCAGGGCTACCAGCAATCACGACAATTGTTGGTGCAAGACGTCTTACAGTGAGGTTCTTGCGTCTTTGGTCCCGCCGACCACTAGCGCGAATAGGGCTACATTGCATCTATGGCGGAATCACATTAGCCTATGCTCAGAACAAATCATCGGGCTTAGATCGTGGCCCTAGGAGATTTGGCGTCGGTGGTCCGTAGGAATCCCGTGGTAGGTTTGATTCCAAATTTGCCGCCTGCCATGCGGATGCTACGTTGACAGCATATCGATGGGGTTATCTCCCTGGCAGGTTAGCCCTGTCTTATCTTCCAGCTCATGGCACCACTCACGTTGGGCATTTTACCAACGACCCTTGCCAGAGAGTCCCTCGAAAGTGCATCAGGATGTGATGGCACAGCGGAAATTCGCGGACTGATAACGCCACTCAATGGTGTGAGTGATTTACCCTTCATTCTGCGTCCGCAGTAGTAGGCCAACCTAGACGCGGCAATGGCTCACTTACCATTTCAACTAGCAAGCTGGGCAGCCCAGACTTTCGACGGGGGCAAGGGAGGCAAATCGGGCCAAGAGCGAGAGGGGTCACAAGCTGGAAGGGGCTATCATGCCCATTTTCTTGGTGGTGTGTTACTGTAGGCCTAGTGATTTAGTATGTCAGTCTAGCAGTAAGCCCAGTGGCAAGGACTAATGTGTTCCATTCACTCGGAATGGCTCATTTCCCGGCTCTATGGTATCACGGACTCACTGATCACAGCAGCAAGCTAAGTTAGCCTCTAATTCATGTAACGTGGTGCAAGAATATAAGAGGTGTGCGTCGCCAACTCACGAAAACGGACGGCCAGCCCAGCTCAAGAATCATTTACCTTCACCCCTCCTTCACCAGTGAGAGCCAGCTACCATGGCCACTCCATTGTCCACTTCGCCCATTGATGGTGAAAGTCTGTCGGCCTCCAACTCAACTCCTGTTGAGGAGAAGACGGCCATCACTGTGCTTGGCAAAGGCGAGGAGCTCAAGACCGATGTGGACCACACCGGCCATGAGAGTGATGAAGATCCAGATGCTGTGATTATCACCGGAGCGGATGCAGCGGTGCACTTGCTGCCGCTACGTGATGACTTCGACAGTGCCCTGACCTTCCGCAGCGTGGTCCTGGCTTCTTGTTTGGCCTGCTTCCAGGCTGTCATGTACCAGATCTACACGGTAGGCCGAGAGAGATATCCCCATGAGGTTTCTTTCGTGCCGCGACTGACGACAGGAATTACAGTTCAAACCCACCTTCATCACCATCCAAGGAACTTTTATCGTCCTCATCTCGTACTTTGTCGGCAATGCTTGGGCTCGTTTCCTCCCTCGTGGCGATAAATTTGAGGCGCGGTGGAGGGCACAGGGCGGCCAGGGCAAGGCTCCATGGTGGATTGCGGTCTTCAGGTTCCTCAATCCTGGGCCATTTGGTCTGAAGGAGCACGCCATCTGCTCTATCACTGCCACCTCAGCCTCGAATGCTGCCGCCAGTGTACAGGTCTTTGCGGCCCAGGACCTCTTCTATAACCTTCCTCTGAGCGCGACCACCGTCATTCTAAGCACCATCTCAATTGGTCTATTTGGCTATGGTCTCTGTGGTATCATGCGTCCCATAGCAGTCTGGCATCCGGAGGCCGTCTACTGGAGTACTCTACCCGTCGTCAAAACCCTGCAGGGGCTTCATTGGCAGCAGGTGAAGAATTCTAAGCCACTCCGATATTTCTGGTATGCTTTCAGCGGCATGGCTGTGTATGAGATTATCCCTGCCTACATTTTTCCATGGCTGAACTCCGTCTCTATCCCGGTATGTGGCCTTCATATTGTCCGAAAACGAGTGTTTTGCAAAGTCTGACAAGTCTCCGAAATACAGTGTTTGGCTGCTCAGAAAGCCACAGGCAATAAGGCTGCCATACTTACCAATCTCTTTGGTGGAGCAACCAACAATGAGGGTCTGGGCTTGTTTACACTCAGCTTTGACTGGCAATACGTAAGATGATGCTCATTGTGTGCAATCTGTTGCAAATCTGACCGATGCAGATCACCTCCTTCCAAACCTCACTCCCTCTAAAATTGCAGATTCACCAAGCAACGGGTTTTTTCGCCTGCTTCATTATTATGCTTGGTATCTATTACGGCAATGGCTGGGATTCAAAGTCACTTCCCTTCATGTCGACACGCCTGCTCCAGGCAAATGGAACAGCCTACCCCGTCGCCACAATCTTCCCTGGGGGAGTGCTTGATGAAGCCGCCCTGGAAGTCTACGGTGTTCCCAAACTCACGGGTTCATTTGCCTTTGCCATGTTTATGGCCAACGCTGCAGTAGGTGTGACCCTGTTTCGCTTGAAGTATAAAAGCTAAAAACCGCCCAGATTGGTGCTTTGGTTGCACACACCATCCTCTTTTGGGGAAGAGATATCTGGCGGACTTACAAGAGTGCGAGAGCAGGTAAATACGACGATCGGCACCATGTGCACATGGCAAAGCATTATAAAGAAACTCCATGGTGGTGGTACGCCTTCGTGCTGCTTTTTAGCTTCATCCTGGGTCTGGTCGTGGTCCTCAAGGAGAACGTCACCCTTCCTGCCTGGGCATACGTCGTCTCGCTAATAGTCGGAATTATCTTCGCGCCATTCGTGAGTGTTTCCATAGCACAAACAGTTGAAAGAGTCTGACTAACAATCCTGCAACAGAGTACTATCCTCTATTCCAAGTATGGCAATGGAATCGCCACCAACAACCTGTCAAAGATGTTGGCTGGCCTGATGATTCCGGGCCGCCCTGTTGGAAACATGTACTTTGCTGCGTGGTCACACAATGTCATTTCCAATGCTGTAACCTTGTCCAACGACCTGAAGATGGGCGAATACCGTGAGTGTCACTAGAGTCCCACGACCACGCGGAAACTAATGCTCTGTCTTAGTCAAAATTCCACCCCGTGTCATGTTCTTGACCCAGATCTACGGCACGATTCTTGGCGGCTTCATCAACTATGCTGTCATGATCTCGATTGTGAGCGGCAACCGCGAACTTTTGGCAGACAGCAACGGAGACTCGTCCTGGAGTGGCGCAACCATGCAATCATACAATACCAACGCGACCTCTTGGGCCCTGGCATCCTACCTCTATAGGGCTGGTAAGCAATACAGTATCGTTCCCGCTGGGTTGGCAATCGGTGCTGCTGTGGTTGCCGTTCACAAGATTATTCATAAGGTGAGTAGCTTTGTCAACACGAAGACCATCCCTTGTTCTGTCCTAGCCGGGAACAAAACTGACATGCTCCATGCTTCATTCTAGCTTGTTCCACGGATCGGGAAATTTGACGTCTCCGAGATCAACATGCCGCAATTCATTCAGTACGCCGGCTATATCCCTTACAATCAGAGCCAGACCTGCATCCTCTTCAGCTGGGTCATCGCGGGCTTTTACGTCCAGTACTACCTCCGCAACTTCAAGCCCCGGGTCTTCAAGGACTACTCGTACCTGATCACTGGTGCCTTTGACGGAGCTAGCTTGACGGTCGTATTCATCCTCTCGTTCGCGGTGTTCGGAGCTGGAGGACCAGCGCATAACTTCCCGGCATGGTGGGGCAACAACGTGAATGGATACTATGACTGGTGTCCTTCCTCGGACTAGGGTCGGTTCCGTTGGGGTGGAGGAGACATGAAGCTGTAATTAATACCTGAGCATCCGGTCAAGTGCTGTTTTCCGTGCTCGAACGAACATCTCTACTTTGATGCATACTTAGGCTACATATTAATGGGGCTAATGCCTGCATTGCCTGGATGAGCTAATAATATCAATATACCCATGGCATTCTCTTCTTAACTCGTTTGTCTCTGCGGAGGTAGCTTCACTCACTCCTTGCGGCTTAGTCTTGATGCTCCTCCAAACATCGGGTTTTGCGCTGCCTCCCTTCCAAGTTCTCCCTTCCTTCCGCCTTCTTTCATCCACCCTCCGCCTAGTAGCTGCCCCAGCCGTCTCCACAAGCGTTCTTAAAATACACGAGCCAGATCTACTCCAGCTCTGCTTCAATTATACCCTGTCCATCCCCTGGAGGAGGCCAAAATTTCACTACTCGGAAGCCTGCAGAACCGACCAAGCTCCTCCACCGGTCCGCCGTACGTTCCATGCTATTGCAGAAGATCAACATCTCCCAGTCCCACATAGCAGGCAGCATAGCACAATCTCTATCCGCAAGCACAAATTCCTCAATGATCAATTTCGAGTATCCCTTCTGCATGGCCGCTCCGACGTGCCTCAGGATCCGACGACAATCCTCATCCGACCAATCGTGCAGGATGAATTTCAGATAGTAAGTCCGCGCACCTACAGGGGCACTTTGGTTAGCAAGCTGATAAATTGGTTTGAGTGACCATAACTGACCTTGTATCGGCTGCTGCTTGAACAGATCGAAAGGTATGTGTTCAATCTTGGGGTGAACCACTGCACTATCTAGAACCTGCGGGAGATCCTCCAGTACCAATCGACCTGGTGCATTGGGGAATTTGGTCTGGAAGGCAGCAATATCATGTCCACGTCCTCCTGCTACGTCTACAAGGAGCACCCCAGTGTCACCCTTATGGAAACCGTCGATCAGTTGCTCCTGAACCGGAAACCACTCCAACCAGCTGGGTCGGCTGCCCCGATCCGCTTCCATGAACGTGTTGCAGGCGTCCAGGTATCCCGGTTTTGTGGCGAGCCACTCCCAGATGATAGTGTCCATCTTCTCCGCATGGTGTATTGCACCGTTCAAAGGACCCGAGGGGTTTTGGTACTCAGTCGTTCGCAGAAACTCCGGGACTTTGGCGAGCGTGGGCATCCCGACATCGAAGCTATAACGTACAATCTCGCGTTGTCAGATTACTTGCTGTCAGAGGAGGCTGAAGATTACGCACATGAACTTCACCACCGCCAGACTCAAACGGTCGGTCATTTGCCTTGTCATTGCCGTTGGGGTATACACTCTCACATCGTGCTCCGCCACATAGTCGATGCCGGCCAAAATGCGCAAGACACGTTCTATGTTATATTGTCAGAAAGCTCAGGGACGAGGATAAAGATTTGCTCGCCTGTCAGGATGGGATCAGCGCCCTTGACAGCCGCCAAATCCTCCAATGTCGTCGGGCAGTTCCTTTCGCTCAAGGTGGTGAAAATATCCAGATCGATGGCGATCCTAACACACATCACATGGGTGGGCTTATCAACATTAGACACCTTCAACCTGGCTATGAGGACTGATTTCATACTGAATAAGCGAGGTTGTACACCGCATCCTGCGGCTTTTGGAGTGCAGTCACCAGTTCCTGTGCCGCGCGCAGTGCTTTCAGGCGGTCGGCCTCGCCATGAGAATCGTTGAACGTGTTTGCTGACTGATTGACTCGCCTTAGCAACTTTTCAGTCTCCATCGAGGCGCCATTATGATAATTTTCGTTCGAGGGCATATCGGTGGGTGAGGGTGATGGTATAGGCGGCTAAGCGTGTGATCGATCAGGACACGAATCTGAAATTGACCTCCAGAGTCTTCTCTTTCGACTGGCCTATATCTGGATTATATCCCTACCGAGCGTGGGTTCCCCCCTTATACGCTTAATCGAGGTTTGCATGGTCTAGTACGGTTTTCCTACTTAATGAGGCACGTTTCCCCTTCGATGGAGTTGCACCCCGGCATCATCCCGAAATTACCACTGGCGGAGATTGCGACTGACAGGCATAGTTATGATTCAACTTGCCTACAATCATGGTCATAGCCTAAGACCTTCTTGGGCTTGCCCCTAATGGTGAAATGGACTTTAGGCCGAGGTTAGCGGCGTTAGCGGCAGGTGGACAGCGGGGGATGCAGGGGTGTTCACCCGTGCTTCTAACCTCGTCGATCATAGCATGAGGCAATTAATATATACTTGTTTCACTTGGTTGACGTGCTTACTAGGGTCACCGTGCTTCGAAGACGCCAAATATGCAACCAAGCTACGCCGCAACAATTGAAGGAGCTGCGGCCGATTTTACCGACCAAGCAACCGAACAATCAATCTCTGTTAGCCTGGGTTGTTTCGGATCCACCTCTCACAGATCAATCTCAAAATTAGCCCAACAATTGAATCTCAAGAAAAGAAAAGGCCATGGTTCTCCGAGGCATTGGGGCTAAGTGATCTGGTGAACTGCCAAGGTTAACAAGATCCACCTCGATTGTTGTATGACCAGAGGCGGACTTTCACCGGATCTAGTCTAGAGTTCTAGGCATTCGGCTCCCTAGACACCTGGCTAATTTTCAATATGTGGTCGCTTGTGTAGGACGCAGTAACAATCCCTGCCAACAGAAAACACGGGCGTCTGACGACGCTACGCAAGTGACTGCGTATAAATCCGCTCCGATTGTCCTTAAAGTACGTACGGCAACATCATCCGTTCATCGTTCGTCTCATCATGGCCATTGACAAGGGCACTGAGATCGAAGCTGTATCTTGGATCTTTGGCAGCATTGCCAGCCTCGCTGTGGTGCTTCGGCTGTACACCAGAATATGGCTGACGCAGAAAGCCGGCTGGGATGATGGGTTCATCATTGTCTCCCTGGTATGAGGCCTGCGAAGATCCGATTCTCGAAGGAACCTCGCTAACGCGGGTGACCCCTGACAGACTAATGCTCTTGTATGCTCTGGCTTGGTACAAGTTGGCATAAGATATGGCCTGGGGAAGCACCTGAGAGATATCGCAGACCGAGAAGCCAGGATTCAAGCATTCAAGTATACGGTGATCGCACCGAACTTCTCCGTCATCAGTACCACGACAGGCAAAATATCTGTCGTGATATTCTTGCTGCGCCTGATGGGCCAGGCAGCCACTCCAAGCAAGCGATGGTTCTTATACGTCCTAACTATAGTCTCGATCATTTGGAACACATTAGCTATTGTGGCTATTATCGGCTTTTGCCGACCCGCCGAAAAGATATGGCGCCCTGAGACTCCGGGCGAGTGCTTCAGCTTAGGCTTTCAACTGGTGCTTGGTATCTCGCAAGCGGGTGAGTGTCTGAATATCATGCTGATGATCAATGAAATCCGACTCTGACTTTCAGGATAGCCTTTAACGCCTTCGCGGATCTAGCTCTTGCCATATTCCCTATCGCAGTCTTCTGGCACGTTCGACTGCCATTGAAGATCAAAATCGGAGTTCTGGCAGTGATGGGCGCGGGAATCTGGTGAGTGAATCCCCGTTTTTCCTGTACGGACCGTAACTGAGTCATTTGTAGTGCCGCAGCCGCGACACTGGTGAAAGCCATCTTGCTGAAGAGCCTTCCTGCTCATTCAGACATAACATGTATGTGGACTATAACCTCCAAGACCAGATTAGTATGCTAATTGGGCTTCGTAGGGTCATGGGCAGAAATCACTGTGTGGTATACGTGAGATTCACCATTGTTCTATTAGACTGGCGCTTGATATATTCTGACCATGGATCAAACAGGATTGAGGTACAATACTGCGCTGCTCGCTACCTTGCAGTAGGTGCTAACGTATGGTCCAGATGTACCTCATCATTATTTGCGCGACCTTGCCGACCCTGCGTCAATCGTACACTGCCCTTGTTCATCGAACCCGCCGCTCAACGTCGGGCTATGAGTTGAGCGGCCCCAGTCTCAAGCTGAAGCCCATTCACTTTGTACGCCGCATGCCGGACCAATCGCTCTTCGACACCCACATAGACGCGCCCAAGGCGCAGGATGGTACGAGCAGCCAGGAAAACATTCTTCGAGCGGAAGAGGCGCACCGATCATATATCGTGAAGACCACGGAGTTTCATCTCCACGAGCATGGAAGGGGTTGAGACCCGGGTTCTTGCATGGTAGGTCATTGTGTGCTGCTAGGCCAACATGTACATCATATATTGTATAGCCATTTGCTCTGCATCAATCATCCCTGGTGCAGTGCTTGCATGACAAATCAAAGTTTTGATTTTGCCAAGATCCTGGAGTCCGACTGACTCACGAAGCTTAGCCAAACGAGCTGAGACATTTTCCAAGCGTTCAATTCTGAAGCTCCCTAGATGATTCATGAAGGTAGGTTATCTTACAGATCTGACTTAGAAATCTCATGCTTTGTCAGATCCTCGATGATGGCGTGGCTTGGTGAGAACCAATGGTTCGCCCAGGGTTTGTGATCAGTAATCACCACCCCTCGTGTTTTCTGCGGGTGCTGCTGAATAATGACTGAAAACAACATCGGTGGAAGCGCATGGTTGCTTTGTCTCCTCCACGCTGAATAATTCCAACACGAGCACGAGTTTTCAGTATGCACTTCAGAATGAGGATAAATATGGCCGTAATGTCTTCGATACAATGTTTCAGTACACAATCACCAATCCGCTGGTTCTCAATCACATTCGATCATGGATTCTATCATCCGCGATAGCACAGCTGGACAGCTTCTGCGATGGGTCACTAGGAACAAAGTCCTGCCCTACCCTGAGGAGCGTCCGGACTTTAAGTGCCCCAATTGCTATGCAGGAAATGCCCCGTCGGCGACAATCTTTGAAGCGGACAGGGAGAAGGACTCGGATTCCGACCCCGACACCAACGAACGACAATCTGAAGATGCTTCTACATCCGAAACAGCCACCAACTTGAGCCGAGTGCCGTCAATGACCGATCTTGAGAAGGTCCGCACTCAAGACGATCTGGCTCGCCTGTACTCGGTCGCTACGCAGACCGAAGCACTGCAGGCGGCCCCCAGCCGACCTATAGCGCCAACAAAAACCGACGACGGTACCATTCTAGTGGACTGGTACACGACTCATGATCCGTCCAACCCGCAGAATTGGTCCTCCGGCAAGAAGCTGTTCGTTGTGACTCAGATTTACCTCTATACTTTTGCTGTTTACCTAGGCTCGTCGATCTATACGCCCAGCGCTCCGGAAATACAAACCCGTTTTGGGGTCTCGGCAACTGCCGCATCTCTGGGGTTGGCTCTGTACGTCCTGGGGTACGGGATTGGGCCCCTGATCTTCTCTCCGATTAGCGAGATCCCCAGTATCGGCCGCAATCCGCCGTACATCATTACCTTCGCGCTTTTTGTCATCTTCACCATTGGCGCCGCGGTGGTCGACACGTTCGGAGGTCTTCTTGTCCTTCGCTTTCTGCAGGGCTTCTTTGGCAGCCCATGTCTGGCGACTGGCGGCGCTAGCATCGGCGACGTGTACAGCCTCTTGAAATTGCCTTACGGGCTCACCACCTGGGCGGCCTTTGCGACCCTGGGTCCCGCCCTGGGTCCCCTGATCTCAGGCTTCAGCGTTCCCGTCAAGGGCTGGCGGTGGTCCCTCTGGGAAACTGTCTTGCTGTCGGCCCCAATTCTCGTCCTCATGTTTTTCTGCTTGCCTGAAACGTTCCCGGATGCCATTCTCCTGCAGCGGGCGCGCCGCCTGCGCCGGGTGTCCGACAATGACAAACTGCGCTCGCTGTCCGAAATTAAGCAGAAGCAATTGACCGTCACCGCCGTGGCGATGGAAGCGCTGTATCGACCGTTCCAGATCGTCTTCCTCGACCCAGCGATTCTCTTCTTCAACGTCTACACTAGTCTAATCTACGGGATCTACTACTCGTTCTTCGAGGTCTTCCCGATTGTCTACATTGACATCTACCACTTCAACCTCGGTGAGATGGGCCTCGTCTTTCTGAGCATCGCCGTGGCCCTCGCCATTGCCGTCCCCCTCTACTTCTTGTATCTGTACAAGGTCTTCGAGCCCGAGATCCGTACCCGCGGCCCCGGCGCCCCGGAACGCCGACTCATCCCCGCGCTATTTGCCTCCTTCCTCCCGCCGATTGGACTGTTCATTTTCGGATGGACCTCGCGCGCCTCGGTTCACTGGATCGTATCGGTGGTCGGAATCCTGCTGTACACGATCGGAATCTTCACCCTGATCCAGTGCATCTTTATCTACATCCCGATGACGTACCCGCAGTATGCGGCGAGCCTGTTCGCCGGGAATGACTTCATGCGCAGTGCGCTCGCTTGCGGCGCCGTGCTGTTTGCCCGCCCGCTCTATCTGAATCTTGGGGTGGGACAGGGGGTGAGTCTGCTGGCCGGGTTGACGGTGGGCTGCATTGGCGGGATGTTCGCGCTGTACTACTACGGGGCGGCTTTGAGGGCTCGGAGCCGGTTTACAGCGAAATAGATCATGATGGAAGTCATTTTGGGTCTTGGCTGCGGTTTGGATTCCTATTTACTAGATAAGCTTAATATTTAATCGGTTATATGAATGATGAATGATAAACAATGTGGCATTGACACTTCAGCTGGTAGAGCAAGAATGACAAGCATGTATGCTTCATTTATTTCTTTCTCTTCAAGGTAGCCTAGCTAGACCGATTAAACGACATCATTTCGTATTCAAAGCTCTTCAACCAGCTCGCACGTCTTCTGGATCTCATCTTCTCTCAATTCCTCTTGGAGATTACGGAATCGATTCTAACGCGCAGTATAACCGCCATCCACCGGCAAAAGAATCCCAGTCACCCAATTAGCGTCCTCACTAGCCAACACCACCGCCATCCGAGCAATATCATCCGGCATCCCGGGCCCCTTGAACGGATGCCGCTTCTGCAGATCCTCGAGAGGGGTCATGTAGGCCGTTGTCTCTTGAAAGATAGCCGTCTGAGTGTCTGCATTGTAGCCGTCAGCAAACAGCACAAGCCTCAAACCTAGATACTCCCCTGTTGGAGAGGGACCATCACTTACAACCCGGACAAAGAGCATTAACATGAATCCTGTGGGGCGCATAGTCCAGCGCCACCTGTTTCGTGAGATTGCTCACCGCGCCTTTCGACGCACAGTAGGAGACTACACCCAGAGAACAAATTAGCTTTCACGTCCATCTATCAAGCCCGCTGACCACAATCTCCCCACGCACACACTCACCAGAATCAAAATGGGAGACTCACCATTGTCCAACCCCGCCACAATCCCCATAATCGACGACATATTGATGATCCACCCGCGATCCCCGGAGGGCTGATGCGGCTCCTGCTTCAACATCTGGGCCGTCGCGTACTTGCACCCCAGGAAGACAGACTTGCTGTTCACGCGCATCGTGGTGTCCCACACCTCCTCCTCGGTCAAGTGGCACACGGCGGGAGTCCTTGCTTCGAGTGCGACGCCGGCGTTGTTGACGAGACTGACGGTCAGATTAGCTTACTCGCTCGTTCTTGTTCTTTTTTGTCTTGAGGAACAAACAGGCCGCGGAAAGGGGGGAAGGGGGTCTCACATATCCAACCGCCCAAACACATCCACCGCCGTCTGCACCACCCGCTCCATATCCCCCGCATCCCCGACGTCCGTCTTCACGAAGACGGCCTCCCCGCCGCCCTGCACGATGAGGTCATGCGTCGCGATTGAGGTCTCGGAGGGGACTTGTGCGCGGGCGGTCGGGGTGAGGTCTGCGCAGATGAGCTTTGCGCCTTCGCGCGCGTACCGGAGGGAGATGGCGCGGCCCAGGCCGGAGGAGGAGCCTGTTACGATGGCGATTTTGTTGGCGAGGCGGGGGGTGGTTGTCATGATTGCTTGGGAGGGTTTGAGCTAAGTGGGGCGGTTGAGATGGTCTGTTATGTTGTGTGTGTTTGTTGGGGCTTGGGAGCTGGCGTTGTATGCTTCCTTTATCTTGATCTTTGTCCTCCGGTCAGTTGCGGGGTTGCAGGTCTAGACCATGCAGGCAGGGTCATCATTGCTTTGGGGGAGGGTTCGGCGTTCTGTGCGAGGGTTGGATATCCGAGGGTATTCGATAAGGGATTTGGGGTTGGTATGTTGGGACTTTACCTGGTGTTATAATTGTTGTTCTTTATACTTGTTGTGGTTGGGGGTGGGGGTGGAGTATAGGTCCAGCCGAGGGAGAGATCTTATTGAACGCTGGATGGGTCATCATATTGTTGGTATGCGGGCCATTGCTGGTACAAACTGTGCAAGCTGTGAGAACACGGACTGTGGGAGGTGATATCTACAAAAACAAATGCAGCGGTGGTAAGCTCAGATGTTGATTGCAAGCAATGGTTGGGGGAAGTTGAGACAAAAACCAAAAAGAATGGATGAGCCCAGCCCGGCTCGATCAGGCAACCTTACGATCTGGAGTCGTACGCGCTACCAATTGCGCCATAGGCCCATTCTATACATTGACATCATTATAAGCGCAATATGTCCCATCAATAATGGGACTACATTCCTATCTACTCTCTCAGTCCAGTAAGACACAACTTCGTCCATCAGCCGGACACATACAACAGTCGCGCCATCTAAGTGTCTTCATCTTGCCATGCCCTCTTATATAGTTATGACGAGCTGCTAAGCTTTTACTGAGTCGATCTGATCATCTTCTGACAGGCCACCTTCCAACACAGACCAGCGTCCATGCGTGCCCGATTCCGTCGGGCAACATAACAACACCATGGGAAGCTTTACACAGCTAAACAGACAGCTCAGACGCTGCACGAGCTCTCAGGACTCTAGCTGGTATGATGGCCTTATCTCAAGACACTGCGGTTGTTGCTCAGCTAGACGATTCTTCGTGATAATAAAGGTACGTCTCCATCCTACCAGGTCCTGCTAGACGCTCACTGGAGTCCTCTACAGCGAGCACAGACTACGGTCAAAGGTTATCATCGGTGAGGCTCTCCAGATGAACCCTGGACAAACACGAGGAAGTAGGTCTACGGCACCGTCCGCCTCAAGCAGGTTCATGTCAAATGACATTCGCGGTGGCTGCATGATGCTCTCGGTCCGGTAGCTGGTGCTCTTTGCTAATCAATAACACGGTGTCAAAGTCTTCCCCATTGCGCTCAGGATCTTCTTCCATTCAAACAAAGGGCTGGAATAAGCCATCTGGCCTCACGGACGGTCGTCTTTACCCAACACAGCGTCCGTCCCACGATGCTCCCCTTTGCTTGACTGCAAGCTGCTGGATCAGCCCATGCTATCCGCATCTAAACATAGCTCAGAGCTGGCAACATCAGGCAGGGATTACTCGAGATTGCGTCTATATCGCAGCGGACCCTGTTCGACGTGCAGTAGAGCTCTGCTCTCGGGGCATGGACCTCTGGTGTAGGCATGCCTAGGTGTCCATGCTTCTTGCGGGAATACTGTTCTCTGAATACAACGTATATGAAGTCACCAGGTACGGGCATTGGGTCAATGTACCAGGCAAGTGTAACTTCAAGGCAATGCCACCCCTGAGGATGGTGAAGATATCTTGGACCGCACACACCGCAATTTGTTTGTCGAGGTCAGGGCATGTGCAATCTTGCTCACTCGAGGTTGGGATGATCTTTAGGATGGACTTGCGCGCACCTTTTGGCTGATCTGATAATCACCCTTAGGCTTGTCTCGCCGTTGCCAATAACTTCTTGGCAGGATCGAGGTCAACTCTCTTCAGCCCATTGCTTGATACTGGGGTGGAATCCTGATCAGATGACGACAGTGCTGATCAGCTTATCTGGAACGGATGGATCTTCACATTTTCAAGATCGGCTTGACTCATAAACGCCATTTACGAGCATCAGGGGTCCAATTTAGCCGGCAAAGAGGCGTACTCCAGTGGCATAGCCGCCCAAGGTAGCATCTCGTGAACACCGGGGGCCAGTGTTGCCGCTGGGTCAAGTATCCTCAATCCTGGTGACCCTCGGTGACTGGTACGTTGACATAGGGCCAGCCCCAGGCATCTTCCCAACTCATTCGTTCTGTACTATCTAACGCACACGGAACTCCACTCTCCTCTGTACCTCATGATATATACTAACGCACCAGACCAAACAGAATCAACCAAGAAACGTACCACTATATACCATCCTCCAAGGCCACCTTCAAAAGCCCCGACACCTATCCACATCCCCACACCATGGACTGGCTACCTTACAACCACAACCAGCAGCGTCAAATACGATCACCGCAGCACCTACCTCATGTACATTTGTTTGTGTGCGTTGAGAATCGTTACAAAGCAAAACTATACACCCAAAATGGGCCTATGGCGCAATTGGTAGCGCGTACGACTCCAGATCGTAAGGTTGCCTGATCGAGCCGGGCTGGGCTCATTTCCTTTTTCTTTCTGTATTTTCTATCCTTGTTTTTATCCCAACAAAACCAGTCTCTATCGGTACGTCTGCCTGCTCTAGGCGCCAGTCATGGACACAAGCGAGTCACGGTGAGAGACTCCGTGCTGGCTGCCCGTTGAAAACCCCACGATGCAAATCCCAAACGAAGCTCGTCGTGTCGTCGCCATGTTCCATCATGCTTGGCGGTAAAAGACACAACCGAATATTCCGCCACAGGCATCCATGAACCATCTAGCTAGACAATTCCTTCTGCACGTGTCTTCATCCCGAATTCCACCCGGATGATGGACTTGTGCCGCATACGCATACCAAGTATAGTTTCCGATGGCTGGAGGACAAGCCCACCGAAGTCCATATTCCCACGCAGGCTCACTCGGACCCTGACAATGGACAAACCACAGGGCCAATTTGACATGACAATCTACAAGAATGATACTCATGCTTAATTCTATCACATACGACCACAGGGTGTGGAAAATAGGGCTTCCCGTCCGCTCAGCCGTACTCAAGCCACACGCCGGAAGGTTAGTAGTTGGGTGGGTGACCACCAGCGAATCCCTTCTGTTGTATGTTTTTGTTTTCTGTCTGCGCACTAACCCTAAGACCGAGTGCTTTCAGAGAGTACGGAAGACACCAAACTACCTCTCTTTCGTTCTCTAAGAGGGTGAAGGCGTGGCACCTTTCTTTTTCCTGGTAACCTCCGCGTACAACTCCCCCCCGCGGATTCCGTAGCAGCGTCCGCACCGCCAAACCCCATCATCAATCATGCGATTTTCACCTACATGTCCGCGCTGACACGCTGGCTATAGAGCGCTGGACTGTGGTCGAATGAGATGCCCATGGCGAATCTCTGGATATAACACTCGCTCAGGACGGGTAACGGGGGCGCGCCCCAGGGGATAGCACGCCTTTGCTCGGCGATGGCGACGGGGAAAGCAGCCGCAGCAACAGCACTGCCATCACCATCCGGACAAACATCACCGCTATCATCATCATCACCATCATCATCACTACCCCGAAAGGGCTGGACGACTATGTGCTGTCCAAGCCCCTTGGTATTATGAGCGATCCTTTCCCTCGGGGCTCTGGATATGAGCAGTATCCAGGTCTTTCAAGTATTGAAGTTCAATGCTCCGAGCACTCTGGGTTAGACTAAGTCTAGGCTTTTTTTTCAATCTTTTTCCTATAGCTTTTTCCAAGCAACATTTCTTTAGAACCAGAACCAGGCATTTTGGATATAGAATATTCCAGCCCAACTTGAAACCATCCTCAAGCATAGTAATTCCCATGGACCTGGTTGACACCCTCAGCCGCGCTTAACCAACCCACACGATCCTTCACAAACTGTTCAATCCGCGGCTTCAACTGATTCTCGTGCAGGGCGAAATCATCTATAGTCCCAATGCGTAGAATGCTCATTCCGGGAAAACCAGTCGAAACACGGTACATCAGGGTGCCGCAAACCGAGCAGAAGAAGTTGGTCATGTTGTTCCCCGAGGCCACGGTCTTGGACTGGCTATACGACGATAGCAACTCGCGGCCGCGCTCATGGACCAAATGCTGGTCATCGATGGTAAAGTTCGAGGCGAACATTGATGCGGTGATCTTGCGACAGTCCGTACAATTGCAGATGAAGGTGTCGACGAGGCCAGGGCCCTGGGTTGGCTGGAGGGATTGCCCGATTGTCAGCATAGGAAGAGTGAAGTTAAGGAAGCATACGCCGAGGGAACCTACAAAGCTCAGCTGGACAGCACCGCAGAAGCATGTAGCTGTTGCTCGGTCGCCATCAGACCATCCGTCCTGTCGGGCACCCGCTAGAGGGAAATATGAGTTGGTTTTCGTGCTGTCGGAGGTAGTCGCCATGGTGTGGAGGATGCTGTTATTGAGCCTTTTCACCCACTGTGCCGTATGTGATTTGTATCTGAACTGTGTTGGGTCTGGAATGGAACTTCAGGGATACTTATATATTCCTAGATTCGTGGGTGCTGAGCAAGCCTCTAGTTATTGCGGAGTCGCGGAGTCGCGGGGTTGTGTGAGTTGCGGCCTCGGAGTCGCGGGCATCTTCATGATTAAGTTACTCTCATTGATTTTGTCTGACAAATTCGAAGCCTTAACTAATTAGTTAGTTAGTTGATGACGGAGAGCTGCTAACCAATCTTCTATAGGTCTATTCTTGCAGATCTTCCCCACCTAAATTGACTGACAGCTAGATGTACCACACTGCATTTGATCTCAGTGGGTCAGGTCTGTGCCGTTTCTTCAAGGTTCCCTCGGAAGAAGGCTCTCAAACACCCAGGGAGAGTCAACGGCCGTAGATCATCATGACTTCTGTGCAAGGTCAGCCTAGGCTTACGCAATCCTCCCGATCATGGCTGCGAGCACAGCACATGTGGAGATGAGGAAATATCTGGCTTGCATGTTGCCGGAAACCTGGGGCACCGCCCCCGCGAGGGTGACTGATTTCCAACCAGGGTCCTGAGCACCGACCAGAAACAAACCAAAAGGATCGACCTTGCCATTGAATCCACTGAAGCACTGACAGTGTCCAGCGGGGGAATCGTCTGACAGCAGGAGTGGCTCCTATTGGCGGGAAACAGACACAGGCACATACCGCTCGCGTTGTTATCAGTCCGCTGGCAGTGCTCCGTGACTCCGCCGCAGTCCAAAGTTGAGGGATATAAACGCATCTCATACTACCCGGGATATAGCCAACAACAGTGACTGTTGGTCCCTTCTTTGTGCGACATTTCACTTCCATGATCTCTACGATCTGATACGAATCGAACAGTCTTTGCAACTGATTTTTACACTTCAAACTGTTTTCTTGTCATCCTTACTTCGAATCACAAACACCAACACCCAGCAGGGATGACAACAGTCACTACCACCTTCAGCGCTAAAGCGCCTCCCGCCACGCCCGTGGCGCACACCATCCCCCCGGCATCGAGCCGACTCTTCGAGCCGGTACGGGTGGGCAAGATGACGCTCCACCATCGCATCGTGTTCGCCCCGTTGACGCGCAACCGCAATGACGACGACCACACCCCGCTGCCGTTCATGGCGCAGTACTATGCCGACCGGGCATCGACGCCCGGAACCCTGGTCATATCCGAAGCGACGGCGGTCTCGCATCTCGAAGAGGGCCAGGAGCACACGCCGGGCTTCGTGACGGAGCGGCAGGTGGCCGCCTGGAAGGCGATCATCGACGCGGTGCACGCGCAGGGGTCGTACTACTTCCAGCAGCTGTGGGGGATGGGCCGGGCCGCGGACCCGGCGCTCCTCGCCCAGCGAGGTCTGCGAAACCGGTCCAGCAGCGCCGTCCCGCTGGCCGGCGTCGCGGCCGTCCCCGCGGAGATGACCGAGGCGGAGATCGCGGAGGTGATCCAGAGCTTTGCGGACACGGCGCGGCGCGTCGTGGACGCCGGCGGCGACGGGGTCGAGGTGCACTGCGCCCACGGCTACCTGCTCGATCAGTTCCTCTCGGACGCCGTCAACCGGCGCACCGACCGGTGGGGCGGATCGACCGAGAACCGCGCCCGGCTGGTCCTGGAGGTCGTCCGGGCCGTCGTGGCGGCGGTGGGCGCCGACCGCGTCGCGCTGCGCCTCTCCCCCTACGCCGCCTTCCAGCACGCCGAGAAGGGGGACATCCGCCGACAGTACCTGTATGTGATTGCGCAGTTGAAAGCCACGGTGCCGCCGCTGGCGTACTTGTCGCTGGTGGAGGCCACGGGGGACCCCGGGGCGTTGATCTTCGGAGCCAAGGCCGTCAACCAGGGCAAGACCTTGGACTTCATCCTGGAGGCGTGGGAGAACCGGTCCCCTGTGGTGGTGGCCGGGGGCTATCAGCCCGAGACGGCCGTCTGGGCGCTGGAAGAGCGATACAAGAAGTGGGACACTCTGGTGGCTTTCGGTCGTCATTTCCTGGCCAATCCGGATCTGGTGTTTAGAGTCCGGCATGGGATCGAGCTGAACAAGTATAACCGGCCCACTTTCTATCTACCCAAAAATGAAGTCGGCTACAACGATTACCCGTTCAGCAAGGAGTATCTCGCCGCACAGCAGAAGGTATCTCGCTGAGGTTTATGCGGTCGTCCGATATGAGATTGGAGAGGATGATAGACTGTCATATCTTTGATACTCCTCGAATTCCTGGGTTGTTTCTTTTTCTCTGTTAATAAAGAAGTTTGTGTGGGAGAAACAACTGCTCCATGTGCCATCGTTTTCAGATAGGGGTAGCGCAATCAGGCACCCTACAGACATTTTGATAATCTTGTTTTGCCTGCTCTAAGATATTTGTTAGAAGATAGATAGCTTTCTATAGATAATAGCCCGGTTTTAGATATCATAATTATACAGTTATCTATTTAGTATATAAGATTATAATCTTTTTGATTTATCAAAATTTTTGTATATTATGTACAATCTGTAGGATTTCTATAAGCACCAAGCAAATAAAGATAATTATAGTTTAGAATGATATAAAAAGATAATACAGCAAAATAACTAAAACTAAAAGTTTCAAGAATCTTATCTATGTAAACATAAATCGAGTATAATTGAAGACTGTACAGATGAACAAAAAAATATATAAGTGAAAAAAAAAGAACAACAACTCAGCAACACGCTGACAGAGCGCTTACAAGAGAGCAGTTTGTGACCACTTTTATACTTGTTCTGTTGTATGATTTCTGTTCCTACACTAATTTATTTTTGCTTTGTGGGCATTTGTAGCGGTTGCCTCTGCCTTTGGTTTTTCCCTATGGTTGTTCAGGTCAGCTGGATGGAATGGTGCTGATGATGTACTCTGTACCGTATGCAAAGCCTCTTCCATCGACAGGTAGAAAGAGGACTGAAGATCTGATGGGACGAAACAACTTTCCCATTGTCACTATGCCGCACATGCTATAGATGCGAATATCCAGAGACGATGAGGTCGCCGTCATGGACGTGTATGAGTAAGAGACGAATTCAAAGCACTGAGCTCAGTAATTATTAATTCTTGTTCACACTTCTCTCCATATCTCACATCAAACATCGTATATACTACCGACAGACAGGCAAGTTTAAAATTAAAGTATATAGAACCGTGACAAACGCATGGTATGGTATCTCTTTTTGCAACCCAAATGCAAATCAATCATCTTTCATCCCTCATCATCCCGCATTCATCAGTCGTGTGCCCCCTCCAACATCTCCAAACCCCTGACAAGCAACCCACCACAACATCAACACGTCATCCGCACGAGACCCTCAAACCTTAGGTTCGGCAGTCTCCGCGTGGACGACCTCGCCGCCGGCGCGCTTCTCCTCGTCGAAGCCGACCTCCTCGACCATGGCCCCGTGCTTGAACTCGTTGCGGGTCTTCCAGGCGGGCGTGCCGATATACGGGATACCGTTGGGGTCGGTGAAGATGGCCTCGACCTCCTCGAGGGTCTTACCGGTGGTCTCAGGGAACATGAAGAAGATGTGGATGGTCATCGCGGTACAGAAGACGCCGAACAGCACGTAGACCTCCCACTTGATGTTGACGAAGGCGGGCGGCACGAAGTACGAGAGCGCGAAGTTGAAGGCCCAGTTGAAGGAGGTGCACAGCGCCACGGCCTTGCCGCGTACCCGCAGCGGGAAGAGCTCGGGCGGGTAGACCCAGGAGGCCGGGCCGAAGGAGACCGCGTACGAGGCCACGAAGAGGTAGGTGCAGGCGATGACACCCTTGCTAGCGGCGCCCTCGATGATCCACGACTCGGCCTCGACGCCGTCGAGTCCACCGGGCGGCGCGGGGCGACCGTACGTGGCCATCAGACCGGCGTTGGCGTAGAGGAAGATCATCATCAGGACGGAGCCGATCAGGAATGTCGGACGACGACCCCATCGGTCTCCCCAAATCAGGGCCGGGATGGTGGTGATGACGTTGATCACGTATTGGATGGAGGAGGAGGTCAGGTTGTTGTTGCCGGTCATGCCGGCCATCGCGAAAATGTAGGTGATGTAGTACATCATGACGTTCATTCTGTAAATCATCGGTCTGTTAGTTTCTGCGATTGAGAAACTGATTCTTTGAACATACCCGGTAAGCTGAGACCAGATCTGAGTGAAGACACCGACGTGCGTGCGGTTGATCATGTTGGGCTTGAAGAGCTCGAGGTAAGTGACGTCGGCATTGGCGCGCTCGAATTCACAGATGCTCTTTATCTCCTCGAACTCGCGCTGGACGAAGGGGGAGTTGGGGTCACCATGACCGTGCACCAGGGTCAGGACAGCGTGGCACTCTTCCCAGCGGTCCTTACGGGCCAACCAACGGGGAGACTCGGGGAGCAGCATCAGACCGAGGAAGAGCAAAACCGCGGGGATCATCTGCAGGCCCCAAGGAATGCGGAAGGCAGCGGTTCCCTTGATGAAACTGCAACCATAGGAGATGCTAGTGGGGACCGTCAGCATTGTAGTGGTAGGAAGCCAAAGTTCGGTTGACTTACTAGAACATGATCAAGATACCCCAGGTGATAGCCCACTGTTGCAGACCGACCACACGTCCACGCTTGGTAGGGGGAGCCTATGAACACAATTAGTATACCAGCTAAATAAGCAGGGAAGCACCGGGGTAGGCTCACAATCTCAGAGATATAGACGGGCACCTGAGCGGAACAAATACCAACACTGAGACCGTTGATAATACGGCCAACAACCAGCATGGGAATGTTCTGAGAAGCACAGACAATGATAGAACCGATGCACCTATATCACGACCTACCATCAGAACCCGAAAGAACAAGCAACGCATCCGAAGCAACATACCAGATAATCGAGCCGACCTGAATGGAAGTCTTACGACCAAACCTATCCGATATGAAGCCAGAAATCAAAGCACCCAGCCAGGAGCCACCCGCCATGGAGGCAGTGATACCACCCTGAACATCGGCAGTGGGACCGGAACATTTCTTTTCACCATCCACGTATTTGACGTCTCCTTGGTTGAAATAGCAGAGATAGGTTTGTGTGCTAATGATAGCAGACATGGACGAAATATCGAAACCAAAAAGACCACCGCCGATAACGGCGATGGCCGAAATGAAGTAGATGTTGCCGATCTTCTGCATGATGGAAGATAGACTCCGCACAAGGGGGAGAGCGTTGAGCACAGTCTATCTAGGAAAGGGAAGAAGGGACACCACCGATCAGGGGAACGAACGAAGAGAGGAGAAAACTGGGGAAAAGACGGGGAATTTAAACTGCTGGGTCCTGCGGTCCTGCCTGGAGAGCATCACCCACGCGCACGCGAGAAGTGGATGGGGCCACGAGAGACGAAGAGAGAGAAAAAAAAAATAAATTAACTGGATGCTTGCCACTACGTAAGTGGCCCGACCAAGCATCCACCATAACCTGGACAAGCGAAAGACAAGCCATCACGACCGGTTTCAACCGCTAAACCTTAGGGCGCGCGCTGTCCCGACCCGACTTGTCCTTCCATGGAGGGGGAGAGAGAGACAAGAGGGTCCCCGCTCATTGTGGTAGTCTAGTAGACGAGATGATTAGCGCGACAGAAAAAATTAATACATTCTATTGCGGCGTCGCCTGAACCCTGGCGGAGCGAGGACGCATATGTGGTTTAGCCCCAAGAAGCTAGACTAAGGGTATCTGTCCTATGGCGAGGATTGGATGGATGCCATGCAGCCCGGATGGCTGACATGGAAGGAAGCCGTGGGTCAATTCGATTCCATCGGCTGGCCGAGACGCGCGAGACGAAATTGAACCTGGGTCAAGCCGGGTGTGTCAGATGGCCCAACATTCTGGGGCAAGAAGAGTAGCACACCAGCACATGGTGTGGAGAAACTAACCGAGACGTCAACGATTTGTTTTGGCTGGTACACCAGATTACCCTGCGATGGGGACAGCCAATTCCGAGGATGTAATTGACCACCCGGATGAGTAGGAAAGGGGAACAACAAACAGGAGCAGAGGGAATGTGAACAATTGGTCGGTACCCGTCATGCAAGAACCACCCGGAGAGGGCCGAATGTGACCCTAAGGGGGCAATTGAGCCGAAACCGTGGTAAATGAAAAAGCCTCTCTGGCCCGTGGTGGTATCCCGTTTTCTCCGCACGAGCAGGAAGTAATCAAATCCTCCTCCTCAGCTGGCCAGGGAAACAAAAACCCTGACCCGAGAACGGGCATCCGAAGTCAGCCGTGGAAGCAGAGGAGGAGGGGATCTGGGGACCCCAATCAAAATCCATACCCCAGCGGGCCCGGTAATCATGTGCAACGATCAATGGGGCTGCGGGCACATACGAGAAATGCGAAACCGCGCGAAAAGAAGAGGGGAGACCAAGTGGGAATTAATCGGGATGGATCGGCATTGCTAGCTACCTATCCCGGTGATAGACTCGACAACCACCACCGCAAGAACACACGGTGCAGCGAAAGAGACGGTGACCGGGGGATGATGCATAGTGCAGCAAGCGAGAAGCAAGCAGCAGCAGCAGCAGCAGCAGCAGCAGCAGCCAAGTCGGCTGTGCGATGCTGTGTGACGATGACCGTCTCACCGATTATTGCTTGGAACTTTCCTGTCGGAATCGCTTATCGGGATCCTTCTATACCGTAAGTTCAGTCGATGGCCTGACTGAAGGATGGCTCCTTTCTGTTCGGTATATTCTGGAATCGTCTGTTGTTCGGGGGGGGGGAAACAAGGCCGGGGAAGAGACAGAAAACATCGGCTGATTGGGAGAAAGAAGGTGGGATGGAGGGATTGTGGAGGCCCGGACAATCCCCGAATTCTCCAGCTCTCTGTATTCTTTTTTCCCCGGAACGGAGCACATGATCCGCTCGAAGGCCTGCCGAATCGGGCATCAAGGGTCTCGGCCCCCCGCCCGTCTTTCCCCAGATGGTCTTAGTCCCTTCTTTCTTACCCGACAATCTCTGCCTTTTCAAACCACAGCAATCCCGATCAACAAACATGAGCAGACAGACACAGATTGTCACTGGTTCGTCTCAGTGATGTCCCCCCAAGCATGCGGGCAGTTCTTATCTTGTCCTCATTGATGTACTCACTGCAAAGTGACAATATTCCTTTTCTTTTCTTTCTTTAATTCTTCTTCCACTATACAAACTGTGAATTCCCCCGTTGCGGCTGCTACCGAGTAATTAATCTCCATGACTATTAGTTAGCCGAGGGAAACGGCTTCTCGCAAGTCGCAACCCTCTTCGCAACGGAATCGCCCGCCCCGAGCCAGGGATTGGCGGATTTTCTAAGTTATTTCACAATACTTCCTCCAATCGTCGACCTACCACACAAACCACAATTGCCACTAGAGCTATGGTCTTAGGTAAAATTCTGCCTCGGCTGGGTTTAGGGAAGGACGGATTCTGGCCGAGTCTGCCTTTTAGACCCGGTGCTCGTGCTCGGCTACCTGCGCTCATTTCTCACTCGGGATTCAAACTTCCCGCGTACGGAGTAGATGCTCACGAATATCATATTTATCATTAGTTAGGTTGTAGGAATGGAAGTAATTAATATACTATGTGCCCCGGGTAGACTACTCCGTACAGTACCCCCCCAAAAAACAAGACCTTTCCAAGGTACGAGTAATGATGGCACAAGGCACCCAATGACAATTACAAACGAGGAGTCTGGGCAAGCGGGGTCAGTTGCAGTTGTGACGAAAGAATCCTGAATTATCCCTGGAGCCAGCCCTAATTAACCGGAGGGTGTTATTGGCCCCGGGGGGGAAGGGGGCCAAATGTCCATTCCATGATCGGTCTCATCCTGACTCGTTGAGACACTCTTCAGACTAGTGTCCATTGGGCGATACCTGCCCAAGCCATTGCCACCCGCCCAACACCACGCCGATATTCATCCGCCGTAATAGTCACACCTCGTGGATCTGTCCGATCCGCAAAACGTGTTAGTACCACCACCTGCACCGTCTGGCCCGGGGTGCCTAAACTTCGAACATCCGGCACGTCCAGGTACCACATATCTCCGCCGCCGCCGGGGTTAGTGCCCCGGTAATGCGTGAAGACCAGACGGTCGTCCTGTCGGCCATCCGCGCCGTGAATCGTCAACAGGAAAAGACCGGGCTGGGCCCGCGAGTGGTGTTCCAGAGTCCAGTGCTCGCAGATGAGTCCGAACTGGAAGCGCAGCGGCCCGCCCTGCTGCACTGCAATCTCCTTGGCCGCTGGTCGATAGGTGCGTGCTCCGATGCTGTGCTTCTCCGCATCCGAGTAGACCAACGGCTGCTCGGCCCCAAGGGGTGAGGCTGGATTGCCCATAAGGTATTCCTCCCAACTGATTCCGGGACGCCCGTCATCTCGGTAAAAGTCGTTTCCATTGGAGGGAAAGTGCTTGAGGCCGAATTCATCATTGGTCTCGATGAAATGGATCGGATTGAACTGTCTTCGGTAGGGCTGACCCGGCCCCTGGACGCATCCCGCTCCCCAGCAGGTGTCGATCAGCTTCCACTGCCCATTATCAATCCGCACCACATTCCAGGCGTGGTTTCCCTTGAAAGGAGGGAGCGCTGAACCAGGAACGGGATCCAGATACCCGATTCCCTTGCCGTGGCCACTGACCTTGCGAGATTCGAGGCCTGCCTCTGTCGCAAGGGCTTGAAAGAGACCCGCATACCCTTCACATACCGCTAAGCCCGAAGCCAGCGTCTTGGCCGGCGTCGAAGGCTGCACGCGATTACCATAGAAGGCTTCTACGTCGTAATCGACATTATGATGCAGCCAGGTGAAGATGACACGAGCCTTGTCGGTGGGCGAGGGGAAAGGCGCCGTCAGCTCTCTGGCCAACCAGCCCAAGTCGTGAGTCGGCAAGGTCGCACGCGGATATTGAGCGGCGTGGGCGTCTGCTGCCGAGAAATCCCGACATTTCAGACAGGCCGCCGTCAGTGCAGCAGCAGCATTCGACGTCCCGGCAGTTGGGCTAGTAGCAGGCAAGCGAGGCTTGCTGGCTTGAAGTTTAGAAAGATCTGGTGGGGATGGGCGTGAAGCCAATGGTACCGGCGGAGGACTACCGTTCGTTTCCACAGGAGAGGTAGTCCTGTTGATCGCTGCGAATCCCGTCTGCTGCAGCTTACCCAAAGCAGCGTTCGATGGAGGAGGCGGAGGCAACCTCCTGTTGGGAAGGGTCGATCTACTCTCGCTCGAAGTATTATCCGTATTTGTGCTGGGTGACCTGTCGCTGTTGTTCCGGGATGGGAGCCGCGGGGGCGGTCGGGGCGGCTGAGAATATGTACTATCGGTGGAGCAGGTACTCTGAGTAGATCCCCTGCGCGCAGGCAGCTGCGGCACAGACAAGCTACTATTGCTTTTGACAGATGTAGCTGAGGGTCGCGAGGGCAGTTGGGGTTGTCGTTTGGGAGGCAAGGGAGGTAATTCCGCCTCGCCCCATGCGGGCGGCAGAGAGCGGCCTGTTCCCGAGTCGGAAGAGGCCACGGAGGTGATTGTTGCTCGGCCTATACTTGTAGTAGTTGATCGCGATATGTCTGAGGCCATAGACTCCCGGGAGGCTTTCCGGGAGGGGTTTGTAGGCCGTCGGGGTGGTAGTGCAGGGCGTTGTTGGACCTGCTGATCGGAAGGCTTGCGCACGGGCAATGGTGGGGGCGACTTGAATGTGGCCGGTGCGGGGGTGGGCATCGGCCGTGAGACTGGGCTAGGGAATGATTCATTGTAGGTAGGCGGCGGAGTTTCACTGTGAGTCCATCCATTGCTGCCGGGAGCTTCATCGATATTGGGAAGCTTGAATGTCTTGGGTTTCGGAGGAGCAGCCGGGCGGATGGGCAACGGAGTAGGTTGAATCAGTGTCGGCTCACTGGCCTCGGCGCCTCCAGTCTGACCCGCTTGCGCATGTTTCAACGCCGCAATCCGTTGCTGGATAGACATGACTTGGGGTTCTTCGGCCATCCTGAACAGCAGGTGGGTGAGGGGCCTCAAGTATGTACTGTAGAATTAAAGAATTTATAATAAGATGAAAAACGAATGACAACTCGACGTGATTATCGTGTCAAAGAAATGGTGGACGAATGGGAGAGGGATGGTGCCTGAGGAAGACGGATGCCGCAGTCAGGAACGCACTCGCACAGGAAAAAAGGCTGACGAGAGAAAAGTGGCGGCAGGATAGTTATGAGACAATGAAAAGAATGAAAGCGATGTAGAGCAGGAAGAATAAAAGAGAGCCTAGAGAAGAAGGAGAGGAAGAGATTAGCCTAGAGAGTAGAGAAAGACAGGAAGAAAATAAATGGGGGGCGATGGATTGAGTCGAGTTGGTGGTTCGGGCAGCCTTGGTCGATTGAAGTTGAAACAGCATGTGGGAGTGAGGATGCCTGAGGCGCTGATCCCTGCCTTGCTTTTTCCCCCCTTCCGTCAGCCCTGTTTATGGATCGGATCCATTTATAGATACACACTACACAGTCACTACAGTATGAAGTTCGAATGAAACAGAAAGAGATCGCTCAATTTTCCCCTTTATCCAGTATACCACAGCATTAGAGTACATGGACTCTCCTTCCTTTGACAAAGACCTGCATAATATTGCGGTCATCTCCTGTCATAAGAAACTTCTCAAACACCGTCCTTACATCATCGGAGTCCTCCACCGGCGCCATCACACCCGTCTTCGTCCTCACCAGCAACGCATCGAATTCCTTGCCAACGCGAAAATTCCCCACTTTTCCTTCGAGCCCACAGACTCGCGCGCCCCCTAAGGTGGCCATGTAAAACCCCTCCGTGAGAGTCAACGGTTCATCGCGTCCCTGCGTCATGGTACTTCCGGCGGTCGAGACTACAAACGCGGCCTTCATCACCTCCAGCATAGAGCTTGAATATCCCCCGCCGCAGTCGGTCCCGAGTCCGATCTTGATGTCCCGCCGCAGGTACTCTCGCACCGGTGCCACCATGAACACATCCATCGTCACATTCGGGATCGGGCAGTGGGCAATCCCGCAGTTCAGCTGCGCCACCCGGTCAATCTCCGCATCAGATGGGTAGATTGCGTGGGCAAGGATGCTGCGGTCGTTGAGAAGCCCCAGCCGTTCGTAGAGCTCCGCCTCACTCGTGTCATTGGGGAAGAGGGTCCGTGTGAACTCCACCTCGCCGCGTGACTCGTTGAAATGGGTTTGAATTGGTAGGTCCGGGTGGCGGGCTGCGAGCTGTCCCAGCTTGTGGAGAAGCTCCTCATCGCAGCTAATGGCGAATCGGGGCGTGATCACCGGAGTGACTAGTTCGTGGTCAGGGTCCAGATCCCGGACTTTTCGGATGAACGTTTCCGTGTCTGTGATCGATTCAGCAGCGGAGCTATCGCAGTACCAGTCTGGTGCGTGGCGATTCATGTTGCATTTGCCTATCAATGCACGTTGGCCCTGGGCGAGACAGGTTTCAGCCAGAATCACGGACGCCTCGGCGTGACGCGACCCATAGTAACAGGCGGTTGTGACGCCCTGCTGGAGGCCTCCTCGGACACACACTGAGTAGAGCCGTCGTGCATAGTGTGGATCGTCCAATCTAGCTTCGTGGGGGAACGTGATCTCCTCTAGCCATTGTAAAAGAGGAATGCCTCGGCCAGTGCCGCGTTGTGCCCACTGTGGAGCGTGGGTGTGAGTGTCAATGAAGCCGGGAATGAGAAATTCAGTTGGACCAAGGATGGTCAAGCGATACGTAGGTGGGTTCAGGTCGTGATGCTGCACCAGCAGTTGTGAAATGGTGGCTGCTGGCGTGGACGGGTGGATACCTTGGATGATGCCGGTCGGGTTGACAATGATCACCGTGTCGGTGAGGATCACCAGCTCAGTTGAACTGACGGTATGAATCAGTGTGCCATGGAAGACCTGAGTTCGTGCCAACTGCTTGGCCATGGCGAAGAAATCCAAATGGCGAGAGATGTGACGGCGGTGGTGATGGAGGAGATAACAGATAACTAAAATTATTGGAGGTATGACAAAGAGGGAACAAATGAGGGGTGTCATGTTATCTAGCGGGGTAACCCACCCCTGGCTCTATTCTACACATACAGTTTCCCC
This sequence comes from Aspergillus aculeatinus CBS 121060, assembly GCF_003184765.1. Lineage (NCBI taxonomy): Eukaryota > Fungi > Ascomycota > Eurotiomycetes > Eurotiales > Aspergillaceae > Aspergillus > Aspergillus aculeatinus. Next base: position 283,578 of record NW_020291499.1, read on the forward strand.
AGCAACGCCGAAGCTCCAAATACATTATAGGGTATAATAGGTCGCCATTTCCTCCTGAAACCAGTCATAAGAATAGAACAGTTGCTCTGCCAGTTGGGGATCGATTACTGGCACCATTCCGGATGCATCGACCAGCAGAACGTCGTCAAGTACCGGTGCCATCGGTACCGGCGGCGCCATCAAAACATGCTGCGGCTGAGGAGGCAGAGACTGCTCCTCCGGAACCAACAAAGGTGGAGGCGGAGGTGGGGGTGGAATGAGATGTTGCTGCTGTTGCTGCTGTTGCTGCTGTTGCCGCTGTTGTTGCACCTGTTGCTGCTGCTCCTGCTGGTATGCGAAATGGCTGAAGATCGTGGTACTCTGATTGCGGAAGGATTCCGCCAATCGCTCGACTCCTGGTCGACGCTTGCCGAACTCCTCTAGCACAACAATAACGGCCTGAATGGCACGCCGCATCGCTCGCTCCTCAGGCTGCCACGGCGCCACTAGACCCTCACGGACGGTTTGCAGGTTGTGATTCAAACACCACAAGATAGTGATCCCAGCAAAGTATATCTGACTGAGAGTCAACCAGATCCACTTAAGCTTTCCTGCCGAATAGCTGTCCCAGTACGACCGGAGGACCTGGATACTAGCATCCCCGCAGCTTACAATGCTAGCCGCATCTGGCGTTGGGTTTCGTGGACTTGGGCGGTACATGAGAAGCAAAGTAGTCGCGTAAAGGTAGTCATAATAGCTGGTTGAGTAGAGCAATGCCGGTGGATACACTGGGGCAGCCCGACGCCACTCGTCCAGCTCTTGACGAAAGTGCCCAAGCGTGACTAAGACCTCAGAAGGGGGTGGTGGAGGCTGATTATTGTACACTGCGAGAGTAAGTACGCGAAACAACAAAAGTAGCCCATCAGGCGAGGATATGACCTACAGTAAGAATAAAGACGGGAGAAGATCCGCCGGAGACGCACGACCTGCAAGGGAATGGTCATGGCGCTGGCCCCGGGGGCTTCAGACCAGTCATCGTTGAACTCTCGCGGCAAACCCACTGAGATGTCCTCGTCTGCGATACCTAACGGCCGCCCAAGGGTGCTTGCAATTAGCCGGTCCAGGTTATAAAGACTCCAGAATGCTCGTTTCGCCATTTCCTCGTCGACCAAATTTCCCACGGGCCGAGCTTTGTGTAAGCCTAAGCTGATAGCCAAGCGAAGAGCGGTCCCCAGCAAATGCCATACGCTCGGGCCACTCGTGGCGAACATAGTATACAGTGCCATGCTCAGCAAAGCTCTCACGGCCGCCAGGTCTTCGTTCTGTAGCGCCGACGAGAGGGTCTCAGTGCCAGCCTGATAGAATTCTACAGCTTTGGATCCATCACCCGACCCGATCAACAAGGCGGTCGCAATGGTGATATGATACGAATTATGGACCTCGGGAGCAGGAACTTCGCCTGCATAGATGCGGCGCATATTCGTGAAGAACTCCGTGCGGTTGAGGAAAGGGTACTGATAGCCCATGCTATCAAAGTACTGGGACGCAACTCGCTCCGCTTCATCCAACGAGGGAAGCCGAACCACCCGGGGGGCAGACGCGGCGGGTCGGGCGACTGAAGGGCGGCGGTGTTCCAATTGATCCCGGAAAATTTCGCCCACATTGGGTAACTCTGTACCCACGGTGGAGGAGTTCGGTGGTGAGCCGCTGCTGGATACGGCCGCTGCTGTAGGGGTGGTGGTCGCGGTGGTGGAGCGCGTAGGAGCCTCGCGCGCCATCATCATGGCGGGAACCTGATACCACCAGTCCGGATCGGCCTCCCCATCCAATTGGGCCCCTGTAGGCCGTTCCGCGACCGAGATACCCGTCTTACGGCGTATGACCTCCTCCAGCCATCGGACCCTGTTTTGTAAAGTCTCCAATTGATCGCGGGGCACGGAGGCTGCGGCGACCTGAGGACCCGGTGGGGGGATGGTACAACGAACGCCGGCGCGCGTGCAGGCAGAACAATTGGGATATCTGAAATCACATTTCTTCTTTCTCTTCCGACAGAAGTCGCAGGCAGTCGAGACTCGTTTACTGCGAGGTGGAGGAACAGGGGAGACCGAAGCTTGGGACCGAGGTATGTGTGGTGGGGGGAGTGCATGTTGCGGTTGCTGTTGCTGCTGCTGGGATAATGGAGGCGGAAGAGACGTCTGTAAGGAAGGCGAGACAGTGTATGAAGGCGCAGCAGGGGTAGTGGTATTCGCTGGAGGAGCACGGGACGAGTGGGAGGGAATTGGTAATGGATCGAGACGAAATTTGCCCAGCTGGTGTCGAAAGTCGGGGTCACGATTCGTCATGGTGCCTGTAGAGGAGCAACAGACCAGGGAGGGCGGCTCGGACCGCAGGCCATACCGGGATGACAACGATGTCTCCTGTAATGATGCTTGTGATTTAGTTATCTGGGAAGAGGATTGAAGATAAGAATTGCAATCCTGCAGGGTGTGGGGGTGTGGTTAATAGGTGGTTGTTGAGGATGCAGTGAGCGAACGAGAGGGGAGAGAGAGAGTGAGAGTAAGAGAAAGAGAGGTGAAGAGAGAGAGAGTCGGAGTTGGGGAAATATTAACTAACCTAATTCAACAGCCAATGTTTGCTTGCTGTGGCTTTGGGGAAGCAGAGGGGAGGCTGTGGGGAAAGATGCAGTGGAAGCCGAAGGGCTCAGCTCTCTGCACCAGCCGCCGCTTAGCGCCGGTCGGGGATCTCCGCCAAGCCAAGTCCCTGCTTGCTTGCTTTGCACGACACAAACTCTCTCTACTCCGTATCTCTCTACGCATACAGTACACACAGTACACACAGTACATACTGAATCTATGTTCTCTATCGCACTCCCAAGTCCTACAATGTCGATCCATCTATCTATCTATGTACATACACTGACTAACTAACTACACAACACATCCAAGAAGAACCCCATTCGGTATCATTCCCAAGTCCCTTTGGCAGGCCCAAAGTACCCTGCTGCAGGCAGGGGTAGATATGGGGTGCCATGAGCATCCGTGGTTTGATCATACACCGAATTCCCCCACCAGTTCAGTTTGCCCGCCGGCAGGGTGATGCAGAAGAAAATAATGACCGTCGCAACGGCGACTCCGGCATCGAGGGCAGCGGACAGCACGTAGTCTAACCTGGTTAGTTGATAACGATACCAAAACAAGATTGCAGGATCCAAGGGTAAACGCACTATACTTAGACCACCAGGCCGGTTTCCGTCGCTTCAAGATTCCATTGAAAATGACATTGACCACCCACCAAGATGAGAAATTGATACCAGTCGCGGGAGGAACCAGGCTCATGGCGCCGAAGGCTACCGGCCAAGAGAGGTAATTGAACTTCTTCCACCGCCGGCTCAACAGCCACGTGAGAACCACTACCACCGGACCGACCAGGAAGAACCATAGCAGGTTGCCGTAGATGTGGCCTGGGGAAAAGTTCCGTTCGGGTCCCAGGGCTCCTGGTAAGGTCAAACCCCAAAGATTAGACCATGTGCTTGCAAAACGTGGTGCTTGCGCAACACATGTGCGCAAAAGTAACCCACGTGGGGAACAGATCGGACTTACCCCAGATCAAGGAGGAGGAGTAGGTGACCGCCCCATGCGGACAACTAAACCCCCCTGCGGCTTTAGGTGTACACACACTGTGGATCCGTGTGATCATGAACACCGTCACACCGCACTGCACCACGGCTCCGATGAGCGTGGCCATTCCCTGTGCAATGAAGAGCGTCCGGGGCGCAATGTGGAGATAATGAGCCAATTTCATATCCGCCACAAACCTGGAGCAGACTTAGATCAGCCTCGATTCGGTAGTCAGTCTTCAATTGGAGCCAAAGGACTTACTCCAACCCCTGCGACACGGCTACATAGCCGTAGAACTTGAACGTCATGTTTGCGACCGGGCGACCGAGGAACGCATACCCGCCGATAAACTCGGTGATAAGATTGAGCTGGTTGCTGGAGATATTGGTTATGGCCTTGATGATTCCCACAGGAACGAAGTAAAGGATAGGGAGAAGAAACGCCACCAGCACGGCCCATGCCGGCAAACCAGTGCGCCAGACCTCGTTGGTCACAATGCTCAGCACAAACATAAGAACGGTGACGGCAGCGAACCACCACCAAGGAACACCCTTGTAGGTCTCCATGATCCGAGAATGGACATCCTTTTGATCACGCCCTTTCCACTGTTCAATCAGATCCTTTCCATGGTACAATGCCACATGGAAGAAGATCCCGGTGAGGTTAGCAAACGCAATGCCATACGTCAAAGCGTACCCGGCAGGCAGAAACATGGGGGAATAATCCCGGTAAGCATCTACATTGAAGGACCCATCCGGGTTCATTACACGGGTGGTGTTGTAGGTCTTGCCGGTGTTGTCAAAGGTATTCGAGTTGAGGATGGGCAGATAAGCCGAGTACCAGGTGTTGGTGTAGTAGATAATCGGACAGATCACCCAGTAAAACAAGACGAACGAGCCCATGACATTGAGACCCGCCCAGAAGGGCACCAAGAGTGGGCTTTGGTTCGCAAAAACGACCTGGGCCCAGTCGAAGGTCAACAGGGACATCCCCAGTCCCGTCACCTGACCAAATAGCTGGTTCACGACTACATTGTCGGGCACAATCCAACAGATGAAGCTGAAGGTGCTGAGGGCGGAGAAGAGGTAGCCCGGAGCAAAGTACCAGAAGGCCCCCAAAACAAAAACAATCAGGAAGAAGCGGAGTCGGCTAATGATCCACCCGTCGGCAACGAGATTTTTGCGCGAATGCAGAGTCGAAAGTAGGGCTGCATTTGATAGCACCTGTGGCCAGATCATGGTTGCCGGGCCCACTAGCCAGCGCGAGGCCATGCCGGCCAGGCCAAATCCGAACAGTTGACTCGTGATCACCAGCAAGATTTCGAATCCGCCCTGTGAAGGCATACCGTAGAATTTGACCATCGCCTCGATCATTTGAGTGGCTGCCGCTGACCCGAAGGAAACATTGGCCATGATCGTGATCAGGGCATGCTCCTTGATGTTGAAATGGCGGTCCGGATTCATCCAGCCCAGCGGCACCCACTGCGCCCAAGCGCATCCGATCGGATAGGCCAGCAGCTGTGCGACTAATGCACTGATGGTTACGCTCGGCTGTCGCAAGCTAAAGAATTGGTTTAGACCGCTTCCTACCTGCAAGAATGAGAGGGGCAGTCGTCAGTGATTGGAGCCCTCTGGTGGCTATCCCTGCAGCTGTGCCAAGGGAGAGAGTACGCATAGTACATGTACATACTATGGTAAAGACAACACCAATCACCCACATGCGCACCGTGTTGACCGGTAGATTCTGATCGTCGACCGGCCGGACGACCGCGCGGACCTCTGGGAAAGGCGAATCACCCGCCTCATAGGGGAGGATTTCTTCGGCATGGTAGTCACTCAGCGCGCTGGTGCTATCGCTTAACGAGTCTAACGGGGGTTGTTCCTACGAGGCAGAGGACGGTCAGTGTTACATGCAAGGGCGATCCTCTGATTGGAGAGTGAGCGATGTGTCAGATCGGGGTCTGTGACCGTCTGTCATCTGTATGCGGGTGTCGTGCGACAAGCGATGGTGGGGGAGCGAACGACCACGTGGGGAATGAGGGGAAAATATGACCACAATAATAATAATAAATGTGACTCTGTGCTTGGACTTTGGGGAATTGATTCGATTATTATGGGTCTAGCCCACCTGGATCGTCGATGAGCTCTTTTCATCCGTCATCGTGTCCTGTCCTTGTCTAAGTGGCCCCCGTCGCTTCCCTGATTGCCAGGGAGAGAGATTGAGGGGGGAACTATCCGATCGGCTAAGAAGTATAGAAGCTGAATGCGAAACAGCCTTTCGGATCTGATGAAGCGAAGGAACAATCTGTCTGCAGAATTGGCAGGATTAGGAAGGGGGGGGGGGCTCTCTGGCTGGTCCGAGAGTCGCTGGACACCTTGGGCCGAGAGAACAGTGGAGTGCACCGAATCACCGATACAGACGATAATTAGCCTAAGCCTCTCCGTACCGGGCTAAGCCGCCACTAACAGTGCCCTGGATTTCCGAAGGGAGTAATTTTGGAAGCAAGTCAAGCGGGACTGACACGCTGGTGTGGTTTCGAGAACATGTGGAGAGAGGAGTTGGGGAGAGGTTCAAGGAATTCGAGACTAAGATGATGGATTGGATTCAGGTTGTTTCTGTTTTCCTGCTGCAGTCAGGGTCAATGGCAAGTGGAATAAGAAGAGCAAATCCCGAGGCGAGGGAAACTCGAGACAGTGACGTAGTTTCTTCTCCCAGACACCGAAGATGAAGGGGAGACGAGAAAAAAAGGGGGGCCGCGAGAAGTACTAAACCAAGGGAAAACTTTGATCCCAAAACTTGTCTAACTCCATGTGTACAGCAGGGATGCCGACGCCCGAGAATGATACGGAAGACCAGATAGTTACTCCTCATGCTCAAATCTCCACCTGCATCTCCACTCACTATTCACAGTGCACTCCTGCCTCTGAGTCTGGTCCCTTCGGGTCACTCGACTTCGTCGTCTTCCTGCCAAGAGGTGCTCTAGACTGCCACCAATGCAATTGATGGGCAATCCCTATGGGATTCGACGGTTCGATCAGCTTCCATCACTATTTGATCACTTTTTACTCCGGGAGCCAAAATCGCGGCCCTCGTGGGATTCAAGCCACGATCGGAGTACCGTCGATTGCAAGTGCCGTGATATGTCATGACATCCTTACAAGGGTTGTTGATGAGGGGGTTTGTTATGATCCCGGTGGGGTCCTTGCCGTCTCTTTCTGCCCATCATCGTGCATAGATAGGAGTTACCCGGCAGAGAGCCCTACTTTTAGTCCCCTATATATCCAGCTCCCTGATTAAACATATGATGCATATAATTATTTTTACTTATCCAGTCCATGCTCTACACAATTTAAAATCGGACATAACTCGGGCACATGGTATGAATTCGGTCCCCGTCCCAGCACCATCTACGTACTCGTCATCATCGACAAAGTTTGGGGCAACGAAACGCGCAAGGAATTGGCACGGACGTTGACCGGTTTGCCACGCAGCGTACCGAAATCCCGCTCTCTGTGAAGCCCAAGAACCGCAACCTAGGAATTTTTTGAGGTCTTGGGTTTGCAGTAGGGGCTAGTGTTGCCAAGTTTACCGTCGTCTTACCGTTGCTCATTGCTGTTACAGGAAATGCTCGAGGGTGGTTTTGGAAGGGAACGGTGCGCAAGATGACATCAGGTCAGGGGAAACGCGGAGAAAGGCACGGGGCACTGGAAACGGAGAACAGGACAAGCGATAGTCGAAAACAATCCAGACCTCTCCCTGCATCGGCACAGTCTAGATGCTACGGTTATGATGACAATGACCGTTGTTCAGCATCCCTGTGTCTGGATGCGCATCATCGGACCCTCATCCGCTCACGGCGTCCATGGCCGCGATGAGGCGGAGAATGCACGGGATGGTTGAATACTTCGGGGGGCGGTGGCGGGAAACAAGACACCGACACGGAGAGATGGAAATAGAGAGAGAGGGTTGGCTGGAGGAGTCAAGTTCGTATGGTTCGAAGTTTTGCCATTCCTCGACTGGGTCCCATTCTCGTGGGAGGAACCACCCCAACCCGGTTACGCAGGTCTTGTCACGAATGATTGACTGGTCGAATGAATGTACTGTAGGTAGATACTCAGTAGCCATTCCACAGTCTAAGGACAATAAACTTGGGAGAACCGTGACCGTCCTCTGTTGTAGATGTAAATCATCGGATCGTTCCGGTCGCTGATCGCATCACGTTTGCAGGTCGGAAGGTTGGTTGCTTCACAGCCTGAGGCAGAAATGGCTGGAGAGTGGAGCAGTAGATTTTGTGGCTGTTTTTCAGTCAGCCTCAATTGAATAGGTAGTTATTCATAAGATGTTGTCTAAGTTACTAGTAACTAGTTACTGTTGAGTTGTTGACATAATCTGAAAATAAGGTAAGATACAAGTATAAGTAATAAATATTCTGAATAACTTGTCAATTGATTGACAAGTTCCCGATCCTTGATCATCCTACGTAAGTTAAGTTAGTTCAATTAACGAACAACAGCCTGTAAAGACTTTTGACAAGCCTCAACAGACGACTTAAGTTACCCAGTACTCTAGGTAAGCTCTCTCTCTTTTTTTCTTTTTTTCTTTCTTTTTTTTTTCCCAGTCTTTTTTCTTCTCAGGCTGAGCCCGACCGGGGAATCATCAAGTGGCGCTTGACTGCAAGGGGAATCCGGGCCGGGCTCTCAGTTGGCCTGTTGGGTTCTGGCCGTCCGCCTACAGGCGCAGATGAGGTCAGATCTGGAGCGAGCTAGTGGGAAAGCGCCTTCCCTGCCTTGGTCACGACCCGGATTTCCCACTCTACGAAACCGGAATCTTCAACCTGATCCCAGTTGACTCGTGAGTAAGTGAGTGTTACTGTGAGAAGTGACTGAACTGACTGACTGACTGACTGACTGACCTTTTTCAAATGGCGATCCATCCATCCATCCATTCATCCATCCATATATCCATTATCCATTTTTTTTGCCCCCTCCTCCCTTTTGCAGACTGGTGGTGGCCTATTTTCTTTCTCCTCTCCGTATCATTACCCTGGGGCATTTTTATTTTATTTTTTATTTTCTTATCTTATTTCATGTAATCTCATGTGTCTCTCCATTTATTTTTTTTTTCTTTTTCTGGAATGGTTTTTTGTGTTGGCTTTGATCCAATATAAAGAATGAGGCGTCCAGGGCAAATCACCACGGGCTAAAACAGGCGAGAAGTCAAGGGCAACATTCCCGATCGATAAAATTGACTGATTGACTGATTGATTGATTGCATAATTGATAATTGACAATTGATATAATACCGGGGGCTAGTGCTTTTTTTTTGGCGCCTCATATAGGTGGTGATTGCATGATTTCTGTTATTATTCTCTAACTGGTGTATGGGGAGTACCATTCAATCATCATTATCATCCTCCTCCTCGTCATCATCATTGCTGCTTTTTCCTGCTCCTCCTCTCCATTCGTGTTCTCGTATACTACACTAAAAGGATCCACGGACTGGCGGCTGATCGACTTACTTTTACTTGCCTTCTTTTCCTGCTTGTTTGCCTACCACACTGCACCACCTGTCTACCGACCACCACTGCTACCACCACTACTTAACTACTAAGTACTACCTTCTTAGTAGTTATCCAAAAGGCCAGACTTAGTCAGGATCTTACTAATTTCTCCCCCGCGGCTGTCGGGCTTCGCTTCCGTCCAGTGGTTGGTCGATCCGGTCTTCTGACGGCTCACTGTTGACGTCGGTGGTGTAGTTTGTCTGTGTTCTGTTCCTTCTAACCTACCTTGAAACCTACCTTGCGCTTCCTTACCCTTACCTTGCCTCGACTCTCTCCCTCTCTTCCAACTCTTGTCTACCTACCTACTCCGTACCTACGGCTCGACTCTCTCTCGACTCTCTCTCGACTCTCTGGTTCCTATCCACTACATCCCATTCCCAAATCAACCTCTATTACCCTTTTTTCTTCATTGATTCTCTTTTCTGATTTTCCTTTTTCTTTTTTTTTGTCCCCCCCCCCCCCCCCCTCTTTTCCCTACGAACGCAAGTAGTCGGAAAAAGAGGATCCTTTGCTTGCCATCCCCACCATTACCCACTTCTCTTTCCATCTGTCTCTATAAGCCACTTTCGCCGCCTCGCCCTTCTTCTTTACCCTCTCCCTCTTCCCTTCACCACCCATCTCGTCTGCCTTTACACCCTATTTGTTCTTTTTCTTCTATACGTTGTTGTAATCACCTGTCTTGTATCAATTTCCTCCCCCATTCTCGCCTCAAAACCCCTCTCTCCTCTCTTTCTTCTCCCCTCTTCCTCGTCCTCTCTTTCTACATATAGCCGCTGTTCATCCATGTGTGGTTCAGCATGGATCTCAACAAGCGGCTCTTTCGCCTCGACATCGAGAACAAGAACCAAGCACCACCGCTCAATTTCACCATGGTCACGACTCCTCCAGACGAGGATGAAGATGACGAATTAAACCACCTGAAACTCCGCGAAGAATCATCGAAACCGTCGCAGATTGATGTCGCCCAGCGCGCAGACAGCGTCCCAAATCGGCAGCCGCTCGACCATACTCTGAGTCGCATCTATCGACTCACGCCTACCCCGACCGTAGTGTTGGACGCTTCTTTGCAGGTCGTGGAGGTCTCGGATTCACATTTGTCTTTTGCAGGCTTGTCCAGGGATGTGGTACTTGAAAGCTTCATCTGCGATATCTGTCCCCGTGTCATTCCAGCCCTCGATATCGCTACATTGTATGGTGCGCTTCGAGCAGCGATCACGTCGCGGGACATTCAAATGGTCGACAATATCCACTTGGACGAACCGAACTCGTACTACTCACTTCGCATAACACCCATTTACGAGAAGAGCACTTTACTCTACATGGTACTCGAAGCGCACTCCATAGCCAAGAAATTCTCTCATCCTACCAATAACCACCATTCCTATGTTAATGATACTTACAAGGTGCTGCTGGACACTGTCAAGGATTACGCCATCTTCATGCTGGACACGCGAGGCAACATCGTGACGTGGAATTCCGGTGCCGCCATATTAAAAGGATACAGCGCCCGGGACATTATCGGGAAGCACTTCTCCACATTTTACGGGAAGGAAGACCGACTTGCGGACAAGCCGGGAAAGGAACTGGTTGTCTGTCTCCGAGAGGGGAAGGTCGAAGACGAAGGCTGGCGGTACCGGAAAGATGGATCGCGATTTTGGGCCAATGTTTTGATCACTCCGATGTATGAGTTCGGCCGGCATATTGGTTTCACCAAGGTCACGCGTGATTTGACCGAGCGCAATGCGGCGGAGGCACGCATGATCGCGGCTTTCGAGGAGTCATCCAAGCTGAAGACCGACTTCTTGGCCAATATGAGTCACGAGATCCGTACACCCATGAATGGAATGCTTCTCGCGCTCACGACACTCATGGAAGCGGGCTTGACCGAACGTCAGCGTGAGTACGCTGCTATTATCGAGGACTCGACTTCGCTTCTATTGCAGGTCATCAATGATGTCTTGGATTACTCGAAACTGTCGTCTGGCTCTTTCTCATTACATCCTGATGCGTTCAGTGTCGACAATGTCACCGGGGCTGTTGTGCGCAATTGCAAAAGCACTCTGAAGCCGGACGTGGAGCTGAGCAGTTATATCGCCCCGGGCTTTCCTTTGCAGGTTGAAGGTGACCCACTGCGGTACCGTCAAGTACTCCAGAATTTGGTGGGGAATGCAGTGAAATTTACCGACAGCGGATATGTTAAGATTTACACCTCTTTCGCTGAAGACATGGCTGATCCGACTGTATTCAACGTCACCACGGAAGTCTTCGACACGGGAGTGGGAGTCCCAGAGGATGCGCATAGCTCCCTGTTCACGCCGTTCACTCGCTTTGCTGACTCGAACACGAGAAGATATCAGGGCACAGGCCTTGGTTTGTCAATTTGCAAGAGCTTGGCGGAGCTTATGGACGGTAGCGTGGGATTTCGACCGAATCCCGAAGGCCGTGGCAGTGTGTTCTGGATGACGACGAAGATGCGACGGGTGGATATCAAGGTACCATTGAGGACCTTCAGTCCTCTTGTGGAAAACGTCGAGGATGTCGAAACCAAGATCCAGGCTCTTGCACCCCAGAAGTACGTGCTGCTTGTTGAGGACAACCTGGTGAACCAAATGGTCATGCTCAAGCTTCTCAAGAGCATGGGCTTTGCGCGGGTTGATGCTGCATGGGATGGGGCGGAAGCAGTACGACTGGTGAAGCAACAACCATTTGCTTACAACCTAATCCTCATGGATATCAACATGCCGATCCTCGATGGCGTCGAAGCCACTCAACAGATCCGGCAAATGGGCTTGGACGTCCCGATCATCGCGCTCACCGGCAACGCGCTCAAGGGAGACGCGGAGATGTACATGGCCAAGGGCATGAGTGATTACATTGGAAAGCCGATCCATCGCAAACAGCTCACGCGGCTGCTCTGGAAATGGATGGGCACCTGATAGGATGTCGACAAGTTCACTTTGCTGTTTTTCTGATCTGATCTGTTGTCTTTCCCAACAAGCGCGCCGCTAATCCGACCGCTTTAGACCTGGCACCTGCGAATATGCGCGAAGGGCTTGTCTCAGTTCATGGTTGCACTCCAGCGAAGCAGCAACCCAGACAAGAACCCTTCCCCTGAGGTTTCTACGGCCACAGCGTGAGAGCTTCTCGCTCCTCGCTCCCTTTATTGCCGTTTCCACTGTCTACCAGCAACACGGTCGTTGCAATGTTGCTGCATGAAGCAACTAGACAGACATGCTAAACTGATGAGTAATGACCAGCTCATACCACAAGTATCACCTTGCGAGCAAACTTCCGTGAGCGCTGGAGCGCTGCCATGAAAAGCATGCATGCTGCATGCATGACTGACCATGACCATGATCCCTGGCCCCGAACGTGTCCTGTGATGACACCTTACAAGCGGGGCATATGCATACTCCCCGACTGGCCATAATGAAGGCTTCACTACACAAGAGGTCACATACATACTGTACTCCACATTGTGTTCATCTAACAATAATGATACATTTGCGTGAACAAAGCCTCATTGCCGGTCAATGGGTTGAATAAATGACTTTGAATTCTCACTTCTCCAGTACAAAGTGCACACTATACCATAATTCCAGCCGATGATCCTTCCCCACATTGGAGCCCCATGACCTCCCACGCGGCATCGGCATCAGTCCTAAATAGAAACGACCGATCCCACGTCCCCACAACCGGACTAATTCCCATCCCTCTCACGTAGTCTAGTTCCCACGGCTCGTTCACCAAAACCCGACAAAGCGCCACACCCGAAGATCCACTACCTTAATCCAGATGGGGGGGGGCAACGGGACTTTGGAGAAGTCAAGTGGGCCCCCTGACCCCCCCTGGCCCCCCTTGACTCTGCTCTTGAGTAATGATGAGATAATAATGATAACGAAGGTAATAATATCCGCTAATAACATCCACTATACTTGAGTACTATTGAGATCCATGGATCCCTTCCCCACCAAGCTTTCCACCAGCCGGGCTGCATCAGATTTAGTACCACGTGGAGGGGGCGGGGGCGTGTCATTCCAACGAATATATGAACTGGTGGAGGCTACTAGAATGAAGCTTTCTGATGAAGCGATCAAGTAGATGTTCCGGACTTGGCGCCGGGGGG